>NC_056747.1:945967062-946099562 GCF_019279795.1 Protopterus annectens
CCTGTCACACAATGGTCTAAACCCAGCTCACATTCCCTGTTAGTGGGTGAACAATCCAATGCTTGGTGAATTTTGCTTCACAAAGATAGGAAGAGCCAACATCAAAGGATCAAAAAGTGACGTCGCTATGAATGCTTGGCTGCCACAATCCAGTTATCCCTGAGGTAACTTTTCTGAGATCTCCTGCTTAAAACCCAAAAAGCCAAAAGGATCATGAGGCCCTGCTTTCATGGTCTGTATTCATTATGAAAATCAAGATCAAGTGAGAGTTTGCCCTTCTGATCCACGGGAGGTTTTTGTCTTCCCTAAGCATACCTTAGGACACCTGCATTACTCTTTGACAGGTGTACCATCCCAGTCAAACTCCCCACCTGACACTGTCCCTGGAGCGGGTCATGCCTGGATGCCCAGGCACTTGGAGCGAGAAGCAAGAGCGCCAGTGGGGCTCACTCCTTCGCCTCACTGGGTAAGTAAAAAAATGATGATTAGTGGTATTTCACTGGTGGCCGAGGCCTCCCACTTATACTACACCTCTCATGTCTCTTCACAGTGCCAGAGTAGAGTCAAACTCAACAGGGTCTTCTTTCCCTGCTGATTCAGCCAAGTCTATTCCCTTGGATGTATGACATAGTAACATTTTGATGACACATAGAAAAAAAGAGAGATAAGCGTTGAGGTGAGAGTAAAAAAAAAGATAAAATTAGTACCATCATATGTGACAAACAATGCATTATCACAATAATAAAGTATTTTATCTGAACTTTTTCATTTAAGTATACTTCCTAACAACTACAAACTATAAGTAAGGATTGGTCAAAGTAATCCTTGCAATGTGCATATATTGCACATATGCTTGGTCCAGCTATACAGATTAAGTTAACAACAGGGCATTTATGTCACTTGTGTAGCAATGAATGTAATATTTTTAAAGGATTTTACTATTTTATATTTGTTTCTTGTGGTATTTAAACCCACAACATCTGACTACAGTCTTAGACTTGACTCCTACAGTTGGCTTGTGCTACAGACTGAAGTATGCATCCTTGCTTTTACAGTTAGAATATGCATGCTTATTTTGCTTCAACTGTATAGAAAAAAATACATTTAAAAGCTAAGATAATACTTCTGTTGTGCTACATACATACCCCTTGCTTGCCTCAGTCTCTCTAGACACTCAGCATGGGCATCTCTATTCTCTATAATACCTGCATTGGCTGTGGAATAAAGAGAAAAGAACAAGAGAAGAGCATTATGCATACTAGTCTTGCCTACATGCAGCTTTCTGTCTACTATAAATTATTTTTATCAGCATACTCACACAGCTGTGGGGATGTCAGTGGTCCTGAATTAATTGAGCCACAGGTTGAGTGTATCCTTCTTGCACTTTTTCAGGTGTCTACAGCATTCTCCAGTGTGTGGAATGCCAGTTTCACATGGCTTGACTATTCCAAGCCTCAGACTTGTACTGGGAGCTGGTATACTCCCTGTGCAAAAGCCTTTAGCTATCATGCTTTACAAGGAGTCCAGTGAATATTCTGGACTCCACAATACTCCATCTCTGCAGCCTTAATTAAGCACCTCCCCTTCTACCACCAGATATGTCAAACCAGGGAGAACAGAAATTGATAAGAAGGATTTAACACCAATCTGTGTTATCACATTTACTGCTAGTGTGCAAACCCGAACAATGCCAACCATGTTTGCTCATTACTAAGCAGAGAGCAACAGTGCCAAATAGAGAGGAAAGGAGTTTTGGAATTTGGAAGGTTAATCTGACACTTGGCATTAGTTTGAGGGTTGTTTGCTGTTGTAACTGTGAGGTTATTTAACTTTGCAGACATACTGGGGGCATACATTTCATGACTTGATACATTTTTGGTTTGTCTTTATGCACTAATTTTTATAATGTAGGATCCAAACCTATGCTTGAAAGACAAAATATTTTCTTCTACAGCTGTGATTTTTCATCCTTGCTACAGAAGAAGTGATTCTCAGACATATTCAAAAATTATATATAAATCCACATGATAAATTGAGGAGTTAACCATGTATGTGTGTGTCCTGACAAGGTCTTGGTTTATACATTCATGTGTGTATGAGTCCTATTGAAGTCTGAAGGCTATTCAAGGCCAGGAAGCACAATTATAATTAGAGAAACGCAGCAATCAGTATATCCTCAGTCATAAATATAAGTCATATGAGCGCCACTGCTGTACATGCTAATGGCTATTTATAATTATGTTTACATTTTTATGTGATATTTAATACAAAGTGAAATGGAACAGTAAAAATATTTAGACTTTCATGTATTAGAACCAAGGACCATCTGTTATACACACTTACACCTGTTGCCACAGGAATAGTTAAATAACGGTTGTATATTTTCCTATTCAGTATTAATTTCTCTGTTTTAACTGCCTCGAACCTCTGCTTTGTGTGTTTGTGTGGTGTCCAATATACTTGATAAATGTATCTGTTTTGAAGTTGTCTATGTCTGTTTTCTCTGTACAGGTGCTCTAGACCTGCAGGTGCTGGGGAAGGTTGCTAATTTCTGTGCATCATCATTAAGATGCAACAATGTATCCTTTTTGAAATCAAGAATGTCTGCATCCTGTCTGCAGATGTTCTGTCTGCTTCTTGTGTGGGTCATTAATCCAGGTTTGTGTGATGGAAAGTATCACACAAATGAAACAAGCAAAGCTAAACTTGTTTTAGCCATGTGACCAGTGTTTATTAGGTTTCATCCTTAAAAGACAAAGGTGGGACTTGAACCATGATCTGCAGATAGTATATTCTGTGTGCATCAACTTGTTTAGTAGATGTGCTACACACACAGGTGATTCACAGGTGTAGTTGATGTATTGGTTATCAAAGATGTATATTACATGACATTTATTGTATTTATCCATTTCCTATGTTTGCACTAAGCCATGGTCAATGCAAATACTGGCATTAAAAAAAGACAAAAAAATCTTTAAAATAAACAGCACTACAAAATATATGTTAGTACACATGAAATATTTTTATATAATTCTGGATTTGAACTCTTACAACAATCAACCTTCAAAATACAGTAAGGGTGTCTTATCCCTCTTTGCCATGGAAACAGCTTTGCAGCAGAGAATGAAAATCATTTTGCATACAACCAATTCCAAAATCATCCACAGTATTAACAAGACATATGTCACTTGTAAATTCTGGAGTTGTCTGTACATGTATTGCTTTCAGATGTAGTGCAATGAGTGACCATACAACCATTTATGACTATTGTTTGCAGAAATGCAGCTCTGTCTTATCTCTTCAGTTGTCTCTTATCTGAGCAGTAATCTGAGACATGCAGTCTGTAAGACATTTTGTATCACTGTCCTTAAAATGTGTGAGAATATTAAATGACAATAATATACAGTTTTCAACAAATGCAGGTGATATTGCTGAACAGAAACTGTGAAATGTGTGCTGCTTACTTGCATTTACAACTTTGATACAATTACTTCTACACTTTGTAAGTCTAACCTGGCTGACACACCCACTGCAGATAAGGGAGTTTGAATTGTTGTTGTGTTTCCTTTTTCTTACCAGTAGTAATTTGCTGTTGCAATCCATTAGCAACAAACACTGAGATAGTGCCTGCACTATGTTTACATCTGCTACACAGAGCCAAGAATTTGAGATTCAGCAATTCTGAGTTCACACCTCATTTGCATATTTGATGTGCTCACAGGACTGAATCTATACTATAAAAAGGTAACTGTGTAGCTAAGGATCCTGAAGGTGAGGAGATTTGTTTATGTGATAATACAGAAGAGGTTTGCTATTACTTTAGATTTATCTTACAGAAGGCTACTGATCTTGATAAGGTATGATTGTATTTTTCAGTTATATACTAGATATGCTCACATATCACTAATAATATATTTCCTAATCCTCACAAAGCCACCTCCAGTGACACCAAAAACAAAGTGATCATACAAGCATTTTGGCAACATGGTGCCTTTCTGCTTGAGACAGCTTGTGGATATATGTCTGCAAGAATAAAAATTTGGCAGCAGATAGGGAATGATGTGAGGGCTGTTGGAGATGCAGTAAGACATATGATCAAGTGTGTCATAGGGCCACTGATATGATTTCATCGACCCAGAGGACAACATCTGCAGTTGCCCATGGACAGATGGCTACTGGGGGAGAGGCTGCTACAGAGCCACCACTGACACGAATGAAGAGTTCCTCTCCCCTCTCAGGGATGTAATCAGCTCAATGGAAAGTACACAACAATATGTGATTGATGTTGGTGCTGCTGTTTCAAGGAGGGCAAGTATGTCCCAGGAGGAGCTTCCAGGTAGGCTTACCTATGTAAATTTTTAAATATTTCTTGTATAATAAAACACTGAAAGCAGTACTTAAGTTGATTTAAAAATGCTTTTTGAGAGGACTAGTTATAGATTGATATAGTTAACAACATATTCTGGTTCATTATACATGTCATCCAAGTTTCAGTTAAATGTATTGTTAATGGACATATAAAGGCCATTTTTTTTTTCCTCTGTGTTATTGTTATTTTGATGATGGTATCCTTACATTTTGCTTAATTTCTACCAGGAATATCCTCACTAGCAAGTGTGGAGTCATCTGCACATGTTAAGCCAGACATTTTTATTTCAGTACTGATGAGAATTTTACAGAAATATTCATTTAATCATATGTGTGTGAGGTGGGTGTTAGGATTGTGTGTGTATTGCTGTACCATCCATGATAGTGCCACCAGTATTAGTTTGGTAGCATGTATTGAACTGTAGTAATGTAGCTATGAATTTCTTTCCTGTGTTTGTTGCTTACTATCACAGGTGATTCTGACAATGGAAGTGTAGGACTCTTACCACCTGATGTCAGAGTATCAGCTGACTCTGATGATGATGGTGGCCAAACACAGGCACAGTCGAGGATGCAGAGGTTGAATCTGACACTGAGGTTGACATTTTATCATCCCTCTAATTCCATCAGACACAGCCAGTATGCCTACGAATACCCATTATTGGGATCCCTCAGATATTGGACAGGTGGATGATGAGACACTTGATCAGAGTAGCATATTTACTGCAGCTTCAGTGTTTGTTGATTTTGGCTGTAGCCAAAATGTGGGAAAGGTGTCATGCATGAGGGTTGTTAGTGTTGTTTTGAGGAGGTCTGCTGTACACCCTCCACCTGATCCTGGTGTGTCTTTCTGTGCCACTCAACATATGCTTAGGGCTATCATAGAGGCACAGACACATTCCAATAGGGCCTCTGAGGAAATGCTTAGGGTTGTAGATGTGGCACAGGCTGACATGTGTGACTGCCTCCACCATGTTGCTGATTCAATGGATCAGATGAATGAAATGTTGCAAAGGGGCAGTGTCTGTGATGTAATGTCTGCTGGAAGGGGTACGACATCCACGTGGGCATATGTCAGCCACATCATCTGATGTTAGCCAACATAGCCATGCCCAATCACTCTGCTGTAGCAGCACTACTTCCATAGCTCCATCAGTGATTGAGGTGTCTACACCCAGACATGGCAGGACATGGTGTCATGGTCCTGGGCAAACTTGTGAGAACAGCTTGACTAACAGACATCAGTTACATTCAGGTAACAGCAGTGCATCTGACTGTGGGCATGGACATGCCAGTGCAACTCCTGGCAGAGCCAGTTTTTGGGATTGGGGGTGTTGACAATGAACTGTCAGCTCTACCATGCATGGCCTACACCTGTCCAACATACCAGGACATAGAGCTAGCACAGTGCTTTACTGTGTTCTTGCAGCCACTCACACACCAATTTCACTGGAGTGCCATTACAGACACACACACATAACAATTACATGGGTCAGTCATGAGGCTTGTAGCTTATTTTGTCTCATTGGCCATTTGATATTTTATCTAAATTTCTCCCTGTTTCTCTTACACACACTTGCTCACTCACTACCTTTTGTGCTAGCCTAGGTCTCCTGCCCCCCCCCCCCACACACACACATACACACACACACACACAACAATCTGTGCAAATGATGATAACTGTGCCATATCCTTGTTTTCTATCATTTGGATTCAGGGATACATAAGTCCTTTGTCTGATGCTCGGGGCGCATAGTGGTTAGTATATCTGTTTTGTTATACTTTTTGGCAAATTGTACTTCTTTCTTCAGTTTTTTGTGATGTGTACATCCCTCCCAAACTGCTACACCAAAAAAGTTGGACCAAGCCATAAATAGTGTGAAAAGGCCCAACAATGGGGAGAGTTTTTAAGCAATTGTGGTCTTACAAGCTTAGTTGATGGAATAACAGGTTTTGCATTGATATTTTTATGTTTATTCTGAGGGATCTGAAGTCTGAAACTAAAATGTGGGTCATTATTTTCTAACTTCACTCTTTAATGATTTGCCATTACAAATATATGAAGCCAAAATGTGGACATTCAGTGAAAATCTGTATATTTTAGTTGCAAGACCTTTTAGTTGATAGAGTACAGATGTATTCACATAACTCAATACTGTCACATCTTGATGTAATTGCTGTAAAAACCACCCACCTTATACTTACTTACATTATCAAGTAACAGTATGCAAGGATATGCAATTCATTTGTGTTCTTAGACATTTATTTTTCTATTCCAGGTTTAACAGTTACCTTGGAAATTCAGCAGTTTCAAGAGTTTTAGTTCAGAGCTGACTCTGATGCTAGCAGTACGCAGCCATTACACAGGTAAGTAAAGGTTGTGAATGTTGCCTGGCATCAGAGTTACTGTATGTATGTGCGCAGGATGAAGATTTTAGCCCTTTAGATGCTGACTGTGTATGCTATCCGTTGCTTCTTGGCCAGTGAGAGGACATATTGTACATGTCTACATATGTCTACACCCACAATGGCTGCAGGTTTCCCCTCTGACTTCTCACGTGTATGTGGCTGTGGTGACCTTGCCACTGGTGATGGGATGTGTGGCTCTTCCCCTTGCAGTTCTTACAGAAGCTGTTTTCTTAGGATAATGTTGTGGAGCGTGGCATAAACAGTGAATATTTCAGCATATGTACAGGGAGTGTATTGCAGGGCTCACCTAGATGCACCTAGGCACAGGATCCACAACTTCAGCAGCCCAAGCACATGCTGTATGATATTTCTTGTTTGAGTTTGTGCCTCATTATAGCATTTTTCAGTTAGTGTGTGTGTGCATTTCTGATGAGTGTCATCAGCCACAGTTCCAGCACATAACCTGGATCCCCAGTAAATAACCATGTGAGATATCCCCCCTAGTAAATATCTCAAACAGTTGAGAGTTGTGCCAGATATGTGAGCTGTGGTAACTACCTGGGTTGCCAGCACACACATTCAGAATGATTCCATTAGCATTACACATGACCTGGCAGTTAATGGAGCGGAAGCCCTTTCTATTTATGTACACTCTTCCCTGTTCCCTGGGTGGTGCTTTGATTTCTACATTTGAGCAGTCTATAGCACCCAGGACTTCAGGGTAGATCTGCATCATTCTGGCTCTGTCCTCAGGTGTACAGAGAAAATATATATACTCACTGGCATGTTGCAGCATAGCATTAAGGAATTGATGGGGGAGCCTGGATGCTGATGCCTGTGATACTCCCAGCATGTCCCCTGTTGGTTTCTAGAAGGTTCCTGTAGCTAAAATTCTAAGTGCTACACATACCTTAGTCTTTGCTGTTAATGGTTCCCCTTGGTTTGCCCTTGATCTCAGTTGAGGATTACAGAGGTTGCAGAGCTCCTCTAGTGTGTCTCTATCCACCCTGTAGCGCTCTATAATTTCCACCTCATGCAGATTATGAAAATTTAAACAGGGTCTAAAAACCCTTCTCCTTCTTGGCCATGGTCAGAAGAATAGAAATGGGCATGCTGCACATGCACATGAATAAGAGAAATAGCAGCCCCTAACATTATTTCTATGTAGTATAGTTACCATGGCTGTATTCCAATAGAATCTGGAATTTGCAAAGAAAACCAGCACTGAGTCTAGATGGTTGCTTTATAGATTGTTGAACAGCTCCTCCATCTTGGATTGTTGATTAGCATACAACGCAGCTGCTTATGTTGTAATTAGCATGCCATGAGGTTTGCCGTGTTTGTGTGGCAATACTTGGCATGTAGATACACTTACTGAATACAAAATGGTGCACTACCGTGTGCAAGCCGCATCACAAAGCACATACAGTTTTAGTAGCCTCTGTAGGGTTTATTTAATGTGCACCATTGTTTTTTGACGTAGTAAAAAAATCATTAAGACTAATGAAAGACACATGTATTAAAAAATTAAATGGTTGGGTTGAAGAGTCTTAAGAAAGGGAAGATGCTTTCCTACATCTATGGTACCACCTCCAACATTAGTTAATTTTTGTGACAACTGATCACAGTGGTGGGTATGGCATAAGATCAATGAGCATCAAGTGTTGTTTTGTCTTTTGGAAAAAAAAAATTAAAACATAAAAGAATATATTCAGCCCTTAGAACAATATGAATTATCTTTAATGCTATTAATACTGATAATTTCATAAAAAAGGAAAATAAATGGGAACAACTATGTTTGAGTAGATATGGTATTGGATAAGCAAAGATATTTTGCACAGGAGACCAAAAAAAGTGATTTTTTCATTTGTTGTCTAAGAAATTAAGGAAATCATCGGAATCCATATTAGAGTTAAAAATTCTCAAGGTATAATGTTTAGACATTAGTTGGACATCATGGCTACTGCTGAAGAATATGTTCAAACACTTCTTTTTCCTATTAAAAGTGTTGCCAAGTTATGAATTGTACTGTTGATATCAGAAACAGACAATGAAACTCCTAGCAAATGCATTTCATTGTTAGAATTAGGCTACATTTTGAAACAACTTAAGGAAAGGTCATCTTCTGGTCTCAATGAGATTACATGTACTTTTTATAAGGATATGACTTCTTCTTCTTCTTCTTTCGGCTTTTCCCGGTTAGGGGTCGCCACAGCGGATCACCTTGTCCGCACATTGAATGGCAGTGGAGTTTCACAGTGTCGAGTTGCCAGCCCGGCGCCCAACCTTCCACAGAAGGCACACTCACACGCACACCTAGGGCCAATTTAGAGTGTCCAATCCACCTGCAGCATGTCTTTGGGATGTGGGAGGAAACCGGAGCACCCGGAGGAAACCCACGCGACCACAGGGAGGACATGCAGACTCCGCACAGAAGGCACCCCAGCCAAGGATCGAACCGGAGAACCTCTTGCTGTGAGGCGGCAATGCTAACCACTGCACCACCGTGGCCGCCCTTTTATAAGGATATGACTATGAGACAAAAACTTGCATTTTTTCATGTTTTGAATGAATGGTTGGAGAATGGTATAAGTAATAGTAATGTTTGTGATACAGTTATATCATTTATTTTTAAAAGGGGGATTAATAAGAGATTTGAAGTTGGAGACGTTAAATAATATGTTTCTTCATAAGTTTAGTAAAGGTATTTTTGGTTTAAAAGGCAAATTAACTAGAGAAATGTTAGATTTATTACGCAAAAAATGATTGATGCATTATTTCTAAAAGGAAGAAGAATTTTGATTTCTTGAGATGGTCAAAAATTATATGATACCATTTCACATAATAGATTATGGGAAGTTCTGCACAGCTATCATATTAGTAATAGTTTTTTACAGGTTTTTGTTTGTATTTATTCTAATTTTTGAATAAGGATTCAGCTGTGTAGTGTGGTAAGGAATGGTTATCCACTTAGTGGACTTTTGTTTTCCTTAATAATGAATGCTGTAATAGAAGAATGCTCCATGATGTCTCAAGATTCTACATGAAAATCATACAAGAGATCACTGTTCTGTTGGTTTTATCATATACTGATAATTTCACTATATAACAGTATGTTTTCTTGATTCTGTTTTCATAAGCTTATAACTGTTTTACAAATTGTAGGATTACAGATACATTTACAAAAGTATATAGGGTCTGGTTTAATTATCAATTTCCATTACATTAATTTTGTACATAATAAAGTAGGTATTTTAAGAGACTTCTTTAGTGATGATGTTTTTTTTTTAATTGATGAGACTGCTTATTCATAGATATATGACCCAGTTTTAGGTAAGTAATTGTTTTAGTTTATTGTTTTTGGAAAAGGTTTATGATTTAAATATTATTTTTGGAAAGTTATGACACATAGGGCAGGTATTTCCATTCCCAAGGACAAGAGAAAAAAAAAACAATTGGAGAGTTGTTCCTTCTTTTGAAGAAGTATTGATTGAATTTTATATATATATATATATATATATATATATATATATATATATTTATATGTATATATATATATATATATATATATATATATATATATGGGTCTACTTGAGATTATTGAAATCTTAGTAGACCGACACACGAAACACAGAGCCAAAAGGCTCAATGTGTCAGATGACCAACATGTCAGAATGCCGACTTCCAAATGGTTGACAGTCCAACTTGAGTGGAACAGGAAATCCACTCTTGTGGACATTGTAGTGTGATCTCGGAGCTGGTATATTTAAGGGGTATGGGGGGGTGCAGGGGGCATAGTCCCTGTGCAAGAATGTGAAATATGAAGGTAAGTGTTTTAGATTTTTTATTTGTAGTGTATGTTTTGTTTTAGTGGTAAAGGTTTAGTTTAATGTAGATGGTGGGTAGGGTGAAAGTGAGGGGAACTAGGTAGTTTTATGCTGAGTGTTGTGTTTTTTTTCTTTTGAATGTTGTCTGTGCTGTATGTATGTTTTACAGAGGTGTGTCGGGGTTTTGACGTGTCGGTATTGTGTGTGTCGGGTATGTGCGGTGTTGGTGTTGTGCAATGCCAGTTTTGGCTTTGTGTTTTGCATGTCGGTTATGTGGGATGTTGAGTAAGTGAAGTAGACCCATATATATATATATATATATATATATAGTTATTTATATATATATATATATATATATATATATATATATATATATATATATATATATATATATATATATATATATATAGATATATATATATATATATATATATATATTGTTTTTATTTTGTAAATATGAAGACAGGGTTGCATAAGGTTAATTAACCAAATAGTCACTTTAGCCTCCCTTAATTTACATTGGATACTCGATAACTCGAGCAACCAAAAGGAGTATGGTTTTATTCTTGCTGCACTGTAGTTATAAGAACATCAAGACATACACCTTTATATGTTAATTTTAAGACTAGAGTTTTTAAGATGGAGTGTTAAAACTGTGACTAAGTTATGTCAAAGGACACTATGCTCTCTAGGAAGCAACAGACATTATTTTTGTTTTATTAAAAGAAACTGCATAGCTTTTGCAAGTGAGCATTTGTGCAACTGAATACACACAGCCTCCACATGCCATATTTTACTCACCTGTGATTAAATATTTTCCATGGGTCAATGAAAGTACAGTTGTGTAAGTTGAACTTACTGTAACAGTAGACGTTAGAATGATCAGTGCTGCAGTAGCCTTATCTATATAGGGTTATATCCTGCAAAGAATATAAAAGCCAGACAGCTTCCAAAGCTTCAAGGCACCTCCCACTCACTGAAACTGTCAAGCAGCTGGAGCTGAGCTGACTGAAATACAAGCTTGAGCATGAAGCTTATCAGAGCTTTCCTGCCAGCAGAGTGAGGGAGGCTGAGCCCTGAAAAGACAAGGGTAAGAATAACAAAAAAATAAATATTCACACCTCGGCATAAAAAGGACACCAAAAAACAAGGAGGGTGGAGGAAAGGAGGGAGTGGCTTCTGCAGCAGTGGTCATTCGATCATCTACTATTATGGTAAGTTCAACTTACATAACTGTACTATGTTCTTCATATTCATCACTGCTGCAGTAGCCTTAACTATATGGGTAGATTATCATAGCTAACTATATTTGGAAGGCAGAAGGAAAAGGGTCCAGGACCCCCTGGAGAATGGCCATAGCAAAGCATGATCTAGAATGAGAGAAGGAATCCAGCTTATATTACCTTGTAAAAGTAAGTAGAGAGGACCAATGAGCAGCTTGCTTCTATAATACTTCTAGAATCCAAACCTTTCCAAAAAGTCTCAGAGGAAATCAAGGTCCTTGTAGAGTGGGCCTTGACCCTGCCTGAACAGATGTGTCATGGTGAGTATAACAAAAGGTAACAGACTTAGACAATCATTTGGAAATAGTCTGTTTTGACACAGGTTGTCCATTCTTCTTACCTTCACAAGAAATGAACAATCAATCCAAAAATCTGAAAGATTTAGGGCTGTCAAGATAGTACCTGTGTTGTCTGTGGACATCCAAGGTATGAAGTATCCTTTCTCCCTCACTTTTAGGTTTAGGAAAGAAAATGGGAAGAAGCATAGTCTGGCTTAAAATAAATTTGGATATCAATTTAGACATAAAACAGGATTAGTTCTAAATAAAAACCTGTCCCTGTGGAAAATGAGGTAGTGCTGACTCACCATAAGAGCCTGCAACTCAGATAACCTTCTTGCAAAGGTCAGGGTAATCAGTACAATTGTTTTCCATGTTAAGAACCTCAAGTCAGCCAGATCAGCTAGTTCAAATGGAGCAAGTGCTAGCTTCTCTAACACAAAATTAATGTCCCAAGGAGGGGTCACTGGTGTACCTAGAGGCCTCTTATGTAAAACCCCTTTCAAGAACTTTTTGACCTGTAACTGCTTGAAAGAGGAGGATCCATGGACAGATATGCTGAAATGGCTGATAATTGAATCCTGACAGAAGAATAAGAAAAGTAACAGGATAATAACGGACACAAATACTGTAAAATCAGAAAACAACTTGCCCTAAATCGGTGCTGGTTATGTTGCTGGCACCAACTTGAAAACCTTTTCCATTTGCTAATATATGATTTTCTAGTAGCAGGCTTCCCTGCCCCATTAGTACCTGATGCATGTCCTCAGAAAACAGGTCCTAAAAGGAATTAATGCCCTATTATCCACTCAGTCAACTGAAGATGATCAATGTTGGGATGTATGACACACCCCTGATCTTGTGTGAGTAGATCCATTCTGTGAGGAAGCTTTTGGTAATTTCCCATGGTGACTTCCAAAAAAGGGAGAGTGATGGCTGACTGAGCCAGAAGGTAGTCACCACAATAATCTTCCAGGATTCCTTCTGAATCTTCAGAAACACTCTGGATATTAGTGGAAAGGGTGGAAATGCATACAGGAGAATTATTTTCAAAAGAAAAGGCATCTGTTTTCCAAACCTTCTTGCAAGGAGTCCTGGAACAGACTTTTGTCAATTGATTGTTCAGGGAAGAGGTAAAGAAATCTACTTGAGGAGCTTCCAACTGTTGGATCAGATCTTGGAAGACCCCTGGATCAGGTTTCCATTCATGAGGGTCTGCCTTGGTCATACTCAACTTGTCTGCCACACAATTTTACTCTGACAGAGTGTAGGATACCTAAAGAGTGAGATTGTACTATGACTCTATATCTCAAGCTAACATAGCTAGTCTGCAAAGGTGGTATAACCTAGTCCTCCCTTCTTTGTTGATGTACCACATCGCTGTGGTATTGTCTATCACTACTTGAAAAGGTTTTGGCAACCAAAGATGGTTCAGAGAATTGACTGCCTTGATCAGGGCAAGCTTCTCCTTGATATTTATGTGCTTGCATCTGACCTTGCTGTTCCATACCACCTATAATTTTAGGTCCCCTTGAAACTGCTCCCCAGGCATAGTCCAAAGAATCTGTGGTGACTGCTTTAGAGAAGTGAGGGAGAAATGGAGACCTTGACTTAAGATTCCAGATTCCACTGTAACCTTCTCATGTGGAGTCTTGCTGGGGGTATCATGAGAATCATAGATGCCATAAAACTCAAAATCCTGAGGTATTCTCATGCAGTGACCAAATCTGAGCACAAAACCTTAGAAATGGATCTAAATAAAGATATATTGTTTATACTGTGGCAGGAAGTCTCTTTGAACTGATGTGTCTTAACATACCCGGAACAAAATCCTGTGTGAACTGTGATATGGATAGCCCACCACTGCCAACCAATATGTGATGTGGATATCCCACCACTGCCAGCCAATATGTGATGTCTACCACCTCTGGGCAAGTAATCAAGGAGCCTCATTCCTCATCACTGGCACTAGTGGGGGACATTCACTGGGAGGATGATAGGTACACACAGAGCATCTCCAGTTGCAGCTCTCTGCATCAAGCACAATCAAGCAGAATTTCCCTTCAGAGCACACAGAGAACTCAGTCAGTCTGGGGTTGGTTTTTACTTCTTTCTCCAGATCACCAATAAGACTCCCCGTAGCTATAGAATTGAGTCCTTAGCCAGGGTTCCAAGCCAAGTCAACCAACACCTTCTCTGTCCAACCAGTGCTTTGTGTCCCTGCCCATGTAGCTGACACACACACTCTTGAAGATTTGATTTACACCTCCCACACACACACACACGCACACACACACACACACACACACACACACACACACACACACTTGGAAAAGGCTGGCACAGGTTTACTAGCTATGCCCCTTCTTCCCAGACTATAAGGTAGTTATCACTGCCACCAGAATTCCTCACTGGCTACTTTAAGGCCCTTAACAAAGGGTGTCTAATTTTACCGTGTAATACTAATATTAATAAAAATGGTAGTTTGACCAAGAGCAAGGATATTAGGAGTGGCTCACACAGTGTCACCAAATAAATATGCAAGTACTCTAAAAACTTAAATATCTCTACAAAGATTAGACACAATGAAAGCATTAAATATATTTAATAATAAATAATAAAAGAACAAGAAAATACTAATATATATTTACAGTGACATCAGAGTTCAAATCACAGGAAATATTTAAAATAACATTGAAGGACAGACTCAGACAAATAAAGAAAAACAATATCTAAACTAAGCATTGCTATATTCCTGACTGAATCTAAGAGAATTATACTATTCCATAATAAGTTACTTAATAGAGGAAGGCAGATGTTGTGGTGAATGGTCCTTTTTATTCTCAGGCCCAATACAGAATACAGAATGCTCTGTCTCACTAAGAGACTTGTCAAAATATCTGAAATATTACTTCTGAGATAGCTTGCAGAATGCATCACTTCTGGTCATCTGACTTCTAGTTCCAATGCAAACCCCTTTGCTGGAAGCTGGCAGGACTTAGAACCTAGCTGTAAAAACACACACAATGAGATCTGTGGTAGGTGCTGGAAGTCATAAAACAATTGCATACCTCCACACTTCCACAGTAGTAATCAGTTCACCCCAAAGACAATACAGAAAGCTTCCTGGTACAGACTTTGTGCCTCTGGCTGCATTGAAACCTGTGAGATAGGATCTTTATGGGCTAACCTATAAAGTGATTTTAATTTCAGATACATTTTAAAGTTTGCTGGACTGAGGTTAACCTCCTGATTTTCAATTTTCTCTGTTAAAATATATACATTTAAACAGTTACAATACTGCAGGTACATTTCTGTTCTCTCCAGTAGGGTACACTGTGGATACATTTCAAACACAAGCACTTTACAAATACCTTTTCAACATGACCATCTGTACAAATAAGTTTGATATACACATAACATACATTTCTAATGCATTTGTAACAGCAGCTTCTTGTATAAATCGGTTTGATATTCAGAAATGACATATAATTATTTACAAAATTCCAGCTAGCTGTGCTGGCAGTATTGCCTCTTGTTACATGAACAAAGACTTTTGAATGTTCTCTTGGAATCCCAACTTCTGCAAGAGATCTCTCACCAAAGAGATTCCTGACACTTTGAAAAAGACTCTGTAAAGATAAGCAAGTTATCTATATATGAAACAATGTGAATACCCTGTAGCCTGCAATGAGCTATAACTGGAGTGAGAAACTTTGTGAACACACTTTGTACAGTGGATAGTCCAAAGGGGTAAGGCAGAGAATTGATAATGTGATCCAGAAACACAAAACCTTAAGAAATGCCCAGAAGTGTAGCTGACTCTACCAGTGCCCTGTGCCAGTATCACAAACCAGCTGCTCATCTCATCAACTCTTCAAGTGATGAGCCAAAAAAAAAACTTCACTGTGGTACCTTAAGAAGTATTTCTAAGGATTGAATGCACATATAAATACCAGGTAGAGGGCAGCCAGAGAGTGAACATGAATCAAAAATAGTCAGTCTATTTGTAAGTCTATTCTAGTTAAAGTTATTTACCTAATTTCCTGATGTGTTTATATATAATAAAGCTGCTTGAACATAACCCACGCTAGTTCGTCTACTCCATCCTGACAAGACAAGTGAGACAAATGGCATGGTGCCAGAACTGGGATACCAAGGACTGCTTTTCAAAGATATGAGGTGCAGAAGCAACAATAAAGGCAGAGTAAGAGAAACAAGAGCAAAAAGAGGCCAAAAATAAGTTAAAGGTAATGAAAACTTGCATGAATGCTTATTTTGTTAAAAGAGGTAAAATGGAGCATTACAAGGGCACAAAAAGCATTATAAAGCAAACAAATAGCACAGAAATGTTTAGTAATCGAACAAAAGGCATAAAAAGTTTGTTAACTAAACAAAATGTTCAAAGTTAAGCAGTTTGATAAAACGATTGCCAGAAAGGTACATAAGAAGTTCAGAGTTACTTTGTAATTGTTAAACAAGTATGTTTAGAGCAAAACTAGCACAGGAAAATAGATTATATAGGCAAAATGAACATAATAAAGGGCAAAAAGGGCATATTAAGCATAAATAAAGCAAGGCAACTGCGTGTTTTTTGGCAGATTACAGTGTTCTGTAATAAACAGTTATTTTGCATTAACTGAAGCTCTGCATGGCATAACTAGAGTTATTCAAAGCATCACAAAGTGTGTAAAAGTACTTACAGTGTGTTTATTACTGTGGTTTATTCCAAAGACGTTATTGTGTGGAAAGTGCCACTATTTTGTAAGGTGCAGTCAATATACAGCCATTTCAAAAGCCTTCTTGTGCTGGGTGTGTCTGCTCGCAAAGGGCCCGCCATTACAGAGTGTTTCAGTGTGCTGTGTACTGTTTATCTGCAACATGTATTACTTTGAAGTATTTCTCCCTCTGAACTTCTTCTGCTGCCCAATTTACTCGCTATGTGCAGTTACTTTGAAATGTTTCTTAAAATGATGATAAATTACTTTACAGTACAATCATTTTGAGAGTATTACAGTGTCTGAGAAAGTTATTTTGCAAAAGTATTTTGCACAATTCCGTTACTCAAAAGTATTTCGCGGAGTTCAAGTACTCAAAAGGCTTATTGTGCTATTGGGCATAGTTACAAGTACTGACATAAATATATATATATATATATATATATATATATATATATATATATATATATATATATGCATATGTGTGTGTGCTTGTACAGTTACAAGTGGACTTGGATTGCATTATGTTTTACTATAAGTTGCTGGCATGGCAGATGAATTTTTAAAACCCTCACCACTTGTATTTGATAAGAATATTGCAGAGAATTGGAGAATATTTGAGCGAGAGTACGATATTTTTATACAAGCAGCTGAGTCAGATAAATATGCATGCAAGGCATTCATTTTGCTAAACCTACCTGGGTCAGAAGCCACTGATAAAGAGCGTTCATTTGTGTATGCATCAGCAGTGTATAAAGGTGAATGTGAAAATTGTCATATTGTTATTCAGACTGAATCAAGGGAAGATCCTGAGTGCTTGAACAGCATAAACGCACAGAAATGTGTAACCCCCAGACAGATGTTACATTAGAGAGGCATTTGTTTTACACAAGAGACCAAAGGCCAGGAGAAACGTCTGCAGCTTACATTACTGACTTGAGAAACAAGGCTAAAACTTGCATGTTTGGTGATCTAGAAGATGAGTTAATAAAGGACAGGCTTGTATGTGGTATCAATAATGCTGCTGTAAGAAAGATTTTGCTTCAGGACAGAGACTTAACATTGAGCAAAGCTATTGAGATTTATCAGATCCATGACGTTACAGTAAGGCACACAAGTATGCTTGCAACTGGTTTCAACAAGCTCCAGAGCAAATGTAGACAGTATGCAATAAGTAGCAAACAGAAACAGGCATAGGCACGTAACACTTGCTACCCCTGCAGGCTCCCCAAGGAAAACCCAGAGTTTTCTAGCAAGTTCCAAGACCAGCTTAGTTAAAGGAATTCAGTTAAAGGAGCATGCTCAGTGCAGAACAAATGCTGCTCAATACAGCACCAGGGTAAATCAGCAAAACCCAAGTCAAGCTTTATTGTTGACTGTCGCAATTGCGGTGCCAACCATGAGTTTAGAAGAGAGAAGTGTTTAGCATTTAGCCAGCAATGTCACAAGTGTGGAAAATGGAATAATTTTCAAAGGTTTTGCAAGGCAAGTAAACCTTGGTTACAAGGAAAGATCACTCAAAAAAACAAATCGATCAAGTAGGGTTACAGTCAACTTTCTACGTAGATGGTGTATCAGTAATTGGTGAAAAGGTCAAGTTGAATTATTAGCCACGGGTGAACTGTTTTGTACTGTCTGAATCTATGGTAAACCTACTGAGCTCTAATTGGATACTGGTTCAAAGTGTAATGTGATGTCAGCAGAAACATTTGCTAAAGTAAGAACTGGAATGACTTAATGTGGCTAGTTGCACCAGACTTGTTGCATATGGAGGTGAAGAAATTCAAACCAAAGGCTCAATGTTGCTTTCATGTTATTTGGCCAGGAACAGTTACAAGTTGTTGTTATACATAGTCCGAAGACCTGCACAGTCATTATTAGGTCTCAGAGACAGTTTGAGAATGAACTTGCTTTCTTTTACTAAAGAAGTTAATCATATAAGCACATGTCCCAGTTCCAGTTTCACTGAAGCTATTTTCGCAGAATATACTGATGTTTTTGATGACTAGCTAGGCAAGATTACAGTTATGTATTCTATGAAATTAGACCCAGAGGTCAGTCCAGTGGTCAGACAGGCAAGAAGAATTCCAGCAGAGATGCAAAACAAAGTTAAAGCCCAATTGGATAAAATGGTGCAAAAGGTGCAATTTGGCCAGTTACAGAACCAACTAAACGTGTTTTGTCTATGGTAGCAACTCACAAAAAAGGCTCAAATAAAATCAGAATATGCATTGAACCAAGAGACTTGAATAAGGGATTGAAAGACCTCATCATTCCATGCTTACAGTCAAAGAAGTCACTGCTCTAATACCGAATGTCAGTGTATTTTCCCTCTTGGATGCAAAGAGTTCATTTTGGCAAGTAATGCTTGATTGAAAATCTTCACTACTGACTACATTCAGTACCCCATTTGGAAGATGTAGATTTCTCAGGATGCTGTTTGGAATAAATTCTGCAAGTGAAGTCTTCCAGCATGTAATGGAACAGATCTATTCAGGTTATCCCTATGCCATAGTAGTAGATGATTTATTGATTTGAGGCATTGGTGAAGTAAAGCATGACAGAAACCTCAAGAAAGTTTTGGACAGAGCACATGAAGTGAATTTAAAGCTCAATCCTCTAAAGAGCAAATTCAGACTACCAGAAGTCACATATGTAGGTCATTTGTTTACTAGTACTGGGTTACGACCAGACCCATCTAAGCAAGCAGCTATTATTGAGATGCCCGCTCCAGAAAATGTTCAAGCTCTACAGCATTTTCTTGATATGGTTAACTATTTGGACAAGTTCATACCAGATTTTAGTGAATTAACAACACCTTTGAGAGAGCTAACATGCAAGAATGTTGTATGGTCATGGCTAAAACAGCACCAGAGTATTTTATGATCTTAAGCAGAAAATTGCCAACCCACCTACACTAAGGTACTATGATGTCAATAGACCAGTTACTCTTTCCTGTGATGCCTCAAAGTTTGGTCAAGATTGTAGACCAGTAGCATATGCATCCAGAACTCTTGCCCAAACTGAAATGCAATATGTTTAGCTTGAGAAGGAACTTTTGGCAATTGTGTTTGCATGTCCCAAGTTTCATTATTATATTTACGGTACAGATATCCAGATTGAAACTGATCATCAATCTCTAGTTACTATCTTACAGAAGTCTATGCATTCCACCCCAGCAAGATTGCAAAGAATGATGCTTAAATTACAAAAGTACAACTACAAAATGGTCTATACAAAAGGAAAACTTCTTTATCTGGCTGATACCTTATCTAGAGCACCCAGAAATGCAAAAGAACAACTTGATGCAGAAAAATTTTGACTTCAATGTCATGGAAGTGCATAATTTTTTGACCACAAGACTTGATGAGCTGAGAGATCAAGGACTGATCCTGTTTTACAAAAGCTCAACCATTACATTCAGGTAGGATGGCCGTCAAAGCAATCCAGTGTACCGCCTGAAGTACAACCTTTTTTCCTTACAGTGATGAGTTGATGGAAGATAACATTATTTTCAAAGGTCCTAAAGTTGTAGTTCCTGCTTTCTTACAGCATGAATATATCTAGATTTTGCATCATGGTCACCCATGGTACAAATCTACTAAAATAAGGGCCAGAGGACTGGTATTTTGGCCTTTTCTAGCAAAAGACATTGACAAAGTACTTTCTACTTGTTACATATGTAATAGTACTAGACTGCATTTGTGGGAAGAGCCACTTCAGCTAATCCAGGTTCCTGCACTTCCTTGGTCAAAAGTTGCCACTGACATATTCGAGTGGGACAATCAGCATTACTTAGTGTTGGTCCATTCTTATTCAAACTGGTTCAGGATTGATTTGTTATCCAAACTAATGTCTACTTCAGTAATTACCAAGCTGAGATGTCATTTCTCAGTACATGGAAGTCCGCATAAGCTGATATCTGACAATGGTACTCAATTTACTAGCCAATTATTCCAGAGATTTGCAAGGGAATGGGACTTTGTACATGTTGCTAATAGTCCTGAATATCCACAGTCAAATGGTCTAGCCGAACGTGCAATACAGAGTGCAAAGCAATTACTAGAGAAGTCAAAGCATGACAATACCAATTTCTTTTTGAACTTACTCAATCTCAGAAACATACCCCATGATGATAATCTTGGCTAACCTGCTCAAAGACTTCTTTCTAGGCAAACCAGAACAACACTGCCCATCACTTCTAGTTTGTTGAGGCCTAAAGCTAAGAAAAACAGAGCAAAGCCCAACTACTCAGAAAACGTTCTATTCAGAAGTCCAGTTATGATAAGATGAGCAGATGTCTTCATTCCTTGCAAAAAGAAGAGACAGTGAGGATACAAATGGTGAAAAGTTTCAACTGGATTGGTCAAATGACAGGTATATGTGCTGAGCTAAGATCCTATGTTGTAAAATCTGAAGGTGTGGAGTACAGGAGAAATCACAGACATATTCTTCCTGTATCAGAACCAATATCACAGCATTGTTCCTGTGATACAGACTCTAAATCTCAGAGCAACCCAGATGATGTTCCTGTTGCAGAACATGTCTTGACTCCAGTTTCCATTCCTGATAATGTTCCTGATATTCCTAAGACTGAACATTCGGAAGAGACAGTTCCAGTTGCTAACCCTGATTCTAGATTTTATATCACACGTTATGGTTGTATCTCTAAACCAAGTGTGAAATACTCAGTAACTTGGGCGTGATTGTCATTATGTCTTTAGTTTTGTATAATTGCATGTCAGAATATTATCTTGTATTTATTCCATGTCAATCAATGTCATAAACGGTGCATAACTTATTTCTCAAAGAGAGAGAATGTAGAATATATGTGTGTGTGGTACCTTAAAGAAGTACTTCTAAGGATTGAACTTGCATATAAATACCAGGCACATGCTAACTTCAGTGCCATTTTGAGAGTGCAGTCAGAGAGTGAACATGAATGAGAAATAGTCAGTCTGTTTGCAAGTCTATTTTGGTTAAAGTTATTTACCTTGTTTCCTGATGTGTTTGTACATAATAAAGCTGCTTGAACATAAGCCATGTTGGTTCATCTACTCCATCCTGACAAGACAAGTGAGACGAATGACATTCACTGAATTAAGCCAAGCTCTACATTTTAGAGATTGGCTTATTACAGTTAGATCTATACCCCCCTCCCCCAGCTCAGGAATAACAAAAAAGCAGTTCACACTTCAATGTATGAAGCCATTCTCTACATTTTAGAGGTTGGCTTATTACAGTTAGATTCACGACCCCCTCATCCCAGCGCTTCCATTCAAGAGAAACAAATAAAAAAACTGCCAACCATTGTACTGGTACACCAAACAGGTGGCCCGATGCATTACACACCCACCCTTCCTACCCCAGCCATTCAGATCCCATTTCTGTGCCCTGCCTCTGATCCATCTTACTCACCATACATCCATCTATAAATTAAAAAAATGCTTTAAGTTGTAGCATACTGCTTGCTACAGTTTATTCCCTGCCTGCACAGAACATTATAGTGTTCATGCATTAGTTAAAAAAATAAATCTTCTTTTAAACTGTAGCAAACTGCTCAATACAAAAGTAACAAACAGTTGCTACAGTTTATACCCTGCCTGCATTGAACACAATAGTAATCATGTCTTGGTTAAAATAAACACATTTTCTATTAAACCTTAGTAAACTGCTTGCTAAAAATGTAGCAAACAGTTGATACACAGCACTCAAGTTCCATTGCAAAAGCTGGTATTGCACTAAAGAGAAAGAATGATGAAGGATAGCTGATTGCACTCCCAACCCTTTGCGTCCAGGGCAAATACCCCTCATGCCCTGCCTTAGCTGGACGTCTGGAAATGCCTGAGATCTGAATGAGTAGGAATGTGATGATAAGCATCTTTTAAGTCTAGTGTTACCAGGAAACTTGAAAGAAGAAGAAGATGCAACTGGTTGTGATTTTGAATTTGGGTGGCACTATAATGAACATGTTCAGGAAACAACGATCCAGAACTAGACTCCAAGCATTTTCTTTCTTTGGGACTAGAAACATCCTTGAATAAAACCCCTTCCTTAACTGTGAAGGAGGAACTGGTTCTATCACTCTTTGGGACAGCATGTGATGAAGAACAGGTGGAAAATAAGAGTCTGATCTGCAGGATGAGGAATGACCTCTCCCTCTTTGCAAAGGAGGAATTTCCTCCCATTGCCATCTATAACCCTCATGAATGATTTTCATAACCCATTTGTCTGAAACAATCTGTTGCCAAAGAGAAAAATGGAGACTTTCTGGAAGAGAAAAAGGGCCATGGTGGGAGGAGGTCACAAGGTCTCTTGAACAGTCATTCAGACTTGTTGGATTGTCCTTGGATTTTTGAGGGTTGAGACTTCTTTTTAGACCCCCTTGCCACTTCTTCTTAAACATTTGTTTACCTGAATTCTGTTGAGACTGTTTCTTCTAGGAGTTTTTTTGATGAAACTGGATAAGGAAAAAAAAATCCATTGGACAATTTCAAAAAGGTGGGCTGAAAAATCTTAGAGATTCCCTGGATCAGCTTCTCCCTTTCATCACCTCTGCAGCAGAGCAGACAAACAGTAAATCTCTGTCCAAGGGAAAATTTAAAATCTCATGTTTTACATCAAATGGGAGGTTCTGAGAATGCAGTCAAGAAAATCTCCTTAAAACAGTGCCAGTAGCCATAGCCCTGGAAGACGTATCAACAAAGTCATACACACACTACAAGCAATGGATATTGATCTGTGCAATAGAGGAAACTAAGTTACTTGAAGCAGAGTTTTTTTCTCAAGAAGAAACTATAGATAAAAGATTCCTCATACTTTCAGAGTATGCCAGAATAAACTTTAACATATGAGCCTGACAGTTTAAAATTCTGAAATTCAAAGTTGCAGAAGTATACATATTTTTCCCATACCTATGAATAATTTCTCAACCTTACTAGAAAGAGAAGAAGCTAATTAACCAAGTGCTTAGCAGCAGAGGAGTCAACTAAGGTTATAGCTGCTGGATCAGGTTTGGGAATACTGTATAAAATTTTAAAAGACTGAGGAACTTTATACATCCTGTCTGTCTTTTCAGAGATGGCTGGCTGACTATCAGGAAAGTTGCATGCAGGAAGACACACATCCTCTAAAGCAGACAGAACAGGAGGAATGGTTATAGTTCTGGAAACTCCTTCTGTAACCACTCATAATGTTTTCTGAGGGACTGAGAAACCTCAGTGTTCTCATACTGAAAACACTAGGACATTCTAGCAATAGTCTCACAGAAACAGAAACCCACACAGGGAGAATCAGAAAGTGAGGTCTTCTCTGTGTCTGAATCAGAAATCTGAAGGTGAAACCCTGAATCCACCCCTGCATCTTCCTGTTCAGATTCAGAATCTTGAATCTCTTCAGGAAAGGAGGCATCCCTCTTTCTTTTACTGGAAACTACTCTACAAGAAGGATCAATAGCCTGAATCAAACCCTGGGCCAGTGCCAGTAAACTACTTCTCTCCAGAGAAATTTGAGGATGGGTAGATACATGCTTGGTTTTCTGTTTCTTTTTGACTGGAAATGGGGCCAGCTGTGTTACTAATGGTATACACTGCTTCCCCAGGGATGGCCACAGCATTCTGATACTTTAGGGGAAGCTTTCCTGTTCCCTCTCCCTGGACAAACAAGAGTGGTTCTCCCTTGCCCACTGAGGGGGACCCCAACAGCTACAGAGCACTTTCAAACACTATGGCAGTCCCACGACAAAAAAGTAAGCACAATGTCTCCACAGAAAATATTTTATCTGTTAAAACTGACAGGAACGAGTGCTACGTTCAAAAGTATGTTGGAGTCTTGAGACAATCTATTAAAACACAACTCTCCTAGCTTTAAAATAACTTTCCTGAACAGGAACATAATAAAACATCAGTAAAAATAAGAATATGGAAGTTTTTTTCCCCAAAGGGGACTTATCTGCCCAGCTATGGACAGCATAAGCTGACTGTCAATCCTTACCAACCTCAGAGGCACATAGTCTTTGGTGGCAGTAAAGCTCTGAAGGGCTTGACACCCAAGCCCATCTTTTAGTTAGCTCAGTTCAAGCTGCTTGACAGTTTGGGCATGTGGAAAATGCCCTGAAGATCTGGAAGCTGGCTGGCTGTTATATCCTTGGCAGGATATAACCCCACACAGGAAAGGCTACTGCAGCAGTGATCAATATGAAGAACATTTCATCATTCAGTATTACAGAGACTAGCATCATAAAAGAATCAAGGTCAACTGTCTTTACTTATTTTAAAGGGAAAATATGATAATGGGGAGAAAATACTCAATTTACTAGGGTTTAAAAAAGAAGGAAAATATATTGCTTTCACAAGCATACTTTTGCACTATAAAATTAATACAGCCTCCAGAATTTAAACTTTACTGGCCCATAATTCTACACTTTATACAGCTGAACAAACAACATTTAACAATCCAAAAAAAACAATATCAAGATACAGACAATTTTAACTGGTTTTATATGCTTCAAAAATCTGATCATGGAAAAACAATATATAGCATTTTCTCTTAAAAAAAGTAATTACATTGTTTTCATAAATGCAAGCTACATCAAAACTAAAAAAGAAAAATTAAGTATACTGTTGCTCTTATCCATGTAATTGTAAGAAGACTAAGGACATTATTAAAATGGAAGTCAAATGAAGCTGTCTCACCAGGTTCAACAAATGTTAACTTTCAGACATTGTTCATGGAGCAGAAGTGTTACAGACTTGTCAGGCAACTTTGGCACTTAATTAAGGCAGTGAGATGGTGGTCTGAAAATTTTACTATGAGGAAACATTTTAAATGCATAACAAACCTCTGTAATTTAGCTTCATTGTCTGAAATAAGTTTTAAATATACTGTAAATATCTATTTAGTATCTTGCAATTAGCATAAATTAGAGTATTTCAGTTAAAAGAAACACTGATATTGTTTCTACAGTCATGGAGCCAATGATTCATGTTACTGTCTCTATAAGTGGGTCTATATTATATCACCAAAAGCTTAAAAAAAGAGAACGGTGATTAATCAACACTACAATCTCAAACTGTCAGAACAGCGATTTTGTTTTTCCCTAGGGAAAAAAAATCGCTGTTCCAAAACACACACACACAACACAAGCACACCAAACAAACAGCAATCCACACCCATACACCTAAAATCTGACACCTAACCCTACACTAAACTATACACACACCACTAACTATCCACTTACCTTAACCCAAACCCTAAGGTCCATCACTATCGCACACTCACCTCACCCGCTCCGTAACTCTAACTCACCTAACCTGTTTGAACCCTCACATCCACACAATCGTGCACATACCTAACCCGCGCCTCAACCCTAACTCACCTAATCCCCTAACACTCACATCCACACAATCGCACACTTACCTGAACCCGACCCGTAACTTTTCACCACAGCACTGAAAATACCAAAGCAACAGAAACAGACAACCAAAATCTTTCCCTAGGAAAAAATTTAGGTTTCTGTTGCTTCGATATTTCAAGCTTTCACTTACATAAGTTTGATCAATCACCGTTTGCTTTTTTAAGCGTTCGGTGATCTAATATAGACCCTTTATAAGTAAATACAGAAATGAAACATTTAATTTACTGTGTCTAAGCTGTGTCACAGAGTACACAGTGTGAGCAGAGCAAACTTAAAAAAGTCATTAATGTATTACAGATAGGATATATTTGAAAAAGATTACAGAATAATACAGAAACTGAAAGTAGAGTAATACTGAGGAATAAGAACTGCAAAGAATCACAAGATATGAATAAAATGCATATTTTTCAGCCTATGTGTACGATTTTCCTTTAGGCATTTCTGCTATAACTGTTATTTCTGTCCAGTCGGTGAGAACATGTCTAAATCTTATAAATCAGTACTTGTAGAACCTACACTTTTGAACCCAGTTGCCCCATGTCAGATCAACTTGAATTTTAGTAATTATCCTTTAGTTGCACTTTCATTATCGCACTCCACTGAAAGCTGATATACTTATATTATTTACATCAGTCTTCCTTCTGGACAAAACTGCTGTTTGCTATTTCAGTGCATTTTTACTATTACCCACTGCTGTGTGACTGTGGAGTAAGTATATTTAGCTAGTTGTAGTGTGAGGGAATAGCCCACTACATGGGGTGGAGGAGCTTACCCCCAACACTTTTTTCATGATTTTGTATTTCTCTGATTAACATTTTGTTTGATGATAAAAATAAAAAATAAAAAATAAATCAGCAAAGCATTACCCATTGAAAGGTTGTGTTATTTACCATAAGGAAGGAAATGAAACCAGAGTTCATAGGATCATAGGAAGTTACTACTCAATCGGCCCTGAGGCACTTACAAGCCTAGCCAAGAATTTAGCCCATGTTCCGACAAGTCAGCACCCAATGCCCTGTCTTGCAGGGACACAGGTGGAATCCCAGGGGTGTATTTTCTGTTCCCCATCCAGTTATCTGGGTTGTGCTTAAAAAGAGCTAATGAGGTATTCTGCTTGATGTGGACAGGGAGTCTATTCCACAGAAGGGAGAGTCTCTGGGAAACAAATCAGTTTTATAATTACTCTGGCTACTTCCACACTGTTTCTTCTTCCATATTTGGGGTTATTTTACCTGGGTATAATATCCTAACTGGAATCTTGTTCAAACACAACCACTCTTTTTATTAGGTTGTCATTACATTCATTCACATGCCACTAGACCCCTCCAGATATCCCACTTATGTTAGCATCCTTCATGTAATGCCATTTGTTTTCCAGTTAAACATGAGAATTTCATCTTAATAAATGTAGGTTTACTGCACTTATGGTACATCAGGTAGTCTATTTTAGATACATTCAGCAAGTATCTAACTCCATTACAAGACTGCAATCTGGGTTACTGTGTATTACTGTAGTGGGCTGCTGCACATCATTGAATAACTTCTTCATGTAATTTTTAAAAGAGTGGCTGGGTCGACATATAAAAATTCAGTTTTCATTAACTCGAGTTTACAGTTGACTGTTCTTGGAATTTAGATATCTTTAAATACACTCTAATGTTAAAAAGATAATATTATACTAACTCTTAAGACATTGTAAAAGTTCATGTGTACTTTTATGTAATGAAGCATCAGCTTGTAAAACTGTGAATGGTTTTAACACATTTGGTTAACTAACTGCACAATGATGCAGACAATGACTAGTTGAATTCTCACAAGACTGAAGACATTATCAAAATTACTAGGTGCAAATGTGTTAGAATAGGTAGATGCCCCCCCACACACACACACTCATATCTAGGTGAAGGGAGACTGCATCCCCCATACTTCAACTTCATAGAGCAAGAAATCTGGACAAAGCCATAAATAATAGGGGACAAAGGCTCAAAAATAGGGACAATTTTTAAATATTGCTCTTACAAACTTAGAAAGTTGATAGAATAACAGGTTTTGTGTTAGCATGGATTTTCCAAAGGTTATGAAGTCTGAAACTCAAATGACTGACATTATTTTATGACTTTTATCTTTAATGACTTGTCAATGATTTGCCAGGAAAACCACAATTTTTATGAAAAATGAACCAAAAATATAAGGTAAAAATCTGGACAATCTGCAGAAATCTGTACAGTTGCTGCATGCATCCCCAGCACTCACTACCCCCATCATATACACAGATACACACAGACACACACACACACACACACACACACACACACACACACACACACACACTCACACACACACACTCTCTTGACTACTGCTTTGTTCTTCTCTTAAATTCTGAAAACAGAATGAAAGTGTTAGTCAGTTATGCAAAAGAGTAATGGCCAAATGGTTAAACTGTGGATTCTTTGAAAAAGGTCTCTGCAGTCAAGACATTGCTTCTGTCCCAAGTGTTAAAGATCTCAGAGCTGATAATAAGTCTTGGGGTACAGGGCTGGTAAAGCACCCTGTGTGGAGATGTAAACACCCCCATATAGAAATATGTTTTTAAAGTTAAATTTAAAAAGTGTCATTCACTTTATTTCATTCACCACAGCCTTTATAAAATCAATTTCTCTAAGTTGACTGGTAATCATGGAATATGTTATTCTCATCTTACAGTCTAATTTGCTTTTCTATATATACTCTATGATAGTGTCTTTTATAGTTTAATACGTGTGTCAAGATCCTTCTGTTTCTTAGTTTTTACCTGGTATGTAGTCTAGTTTATTACTAAGAAGTCTGGCCCAGTTTATCAAATTCTGCAGAGCACTGCTTGGTTAATTGTCTTGCTTAGAGCCTCACAGTAGGCAGACAGAGGCTGAGAGAATCATATTCTTGACTACAGGAAGCACCTTGTTAACAGGTCATAGCCTTAATCCTGTTTGCTAACTGCCAGAGAGACTGCTCTGTTAAAATACAAGGGTGTCTCTTTTCATCATACTGTTCCACACCACAGTTTAGAATTCTTTGATTTGACAATATTACTTCTCCAAACAGAGTGGTACCCTTTTCATTTACACATTTCTGAGTAGCCTTTCACCCTTACCACTGTTGCTCCATCCTCACACCCACCCTCTCTGTCACTTAGTACTCTGTTACTTATATCTCTCTATTTTAAAAGGAAAGTGTGTTGAGGCAAGATCCCGGGCTCCCTTCCGATTACCATGTATGGATTTTATGTGCTAATAGCACTGATTTACCTGTTAAAAACTTTAGTGTGTTCTCTTTCTGGTGGCATTTTTCTTCTTTTGCTCCCTCATCATACCACAAACAGGGAAGGGTCATGTGACCACAGGTGTTTTGTCAAGATATGGCAGTTTACCCTACTCTGTATCTCCCTTTATACCTGATATCAGTCAGTTGGGGGGGCACACACAGGAAAGTTGTCCCCCCACTCATTAACCCACTCTCTCTCCTGTGGTGGTGAGCATCTATTGTAGTACTTCTGTTTTATAAGTAGTTACTAGGCTTACAGTCCAAGGGACCCTAACCCAAATTTCCAGTTGCTGCAAAGCGCTGTCTGGTTAAGTGACTTGCTTAACGTCACACAGTATACAAATGCAGGCAGAGAGACTCAAATCCTGTACCACTGAAAGTACTACTCACAGTCTTACCCCTCAATGCTAACTGCCAGACTACTTTCTCAGCTTGAAACTGAAGTTTAGATTTGGCTGTAACCCCAAGACACTTGTATCAGAAGGCATTACCTTTGTAGTATGAGTGTGCTAGTATGTGCTGTAGCTTTGAGAAAGCATCACCATATTGTCAGAGCAAAAACTTTGCAAACTTAATTCAGCAAAGGCAATCAAGCCAACTAAGAGATTACGCAACTGCTTAAAAATGCCACTGTCTCTGAGAAAACTGCCTTAAAAAGGGTAAATGTAAATTAGGTAGCATTTCACAGTTTTTATGTACTTTCTATAGATTTTACTACCATCACTTTTTGACTAAGAAACTTTTTATCCAAATTATCCAAATATATAATTTGTCTCTGGACTTTGAATATCAGAGTGCTATCTAGGTGATAGCTTAGGAATGCAGAAATTATTTTTTATTTTGAGAATGGTGGATTCATGGAACAGCCTTTCTGAAATTATGTGGGAACAGAAACATATACAGAACAGATAAAAGGCATTTCTGGAGGACTAAGAAAAAAGAGAATTGCTAGTTACCTAGAAATGGCATTTTTCATCAAAAGATAAATAAAATGGCGCAATAAACAGGCCTAGCATTCATTATCTGCAAACAGTTCAATTTTTATATATGTCTTTGTCATGAGTTATTGTCTTACACTAAGAATTATTGCATTATGGAAGTAAAAATTCAAGTGGGATGTGGGATACTAAACTGCTGTTCTACTTTGGAAGGAAAATGCATTTACACGATGCCCACTGCAGGCATCTAAGGTGGAGGTTCCCATATGCACTAACAAGTGATAATATTTTATATGGGACTATACCTTGAATTATCATAATCTTTTATTGTTCATGCATTCAGTCATCTGAGTTCTGTTAACTTATTGCAAAGGATCAGTACATGAAGTAGTACCTTCAGGTTACCTGCACAGCTACAAAATGATGGGATTGTGCGAGGTCAACAAGATAGTTTTATAGAACACAAAAAGAAGAAATACAGTTTGCAGAAACTACTTTCACCAATAGTGGAGTTTGTTTTTGTCTTTGCTGTTGTGCTACCCCAAAACAGATATATATATATATATATATATATATATATATATATATATATATATATATATATATATATATATATATATATATATATTCTATGTCTAATCTTTGCTCTTCTTGTTGCTATAATCCCTACTGTGGCTAACTTGTTCAAAAGTCAACTGTATAAAGCAAAAAATACAACTCCTACTAACAATGTTCTCCATTATGTAATGCCTCATCCTAAAAATGTAAAAGATGTGTTCAGTCTATGTAAATATATTAAATCTTAAACTTCAATGCTAGACAATGTTAAGTTTGATACTATCTGCGTAAATCTGAATGCTTTTGTATACACCTTATATTTTGCTTAAAATTTAACTGTGGAGCTTTTCTCTCCGGGCCTCCACTGAAAATGGACATGCATCCAGTCAGACTTTCCCGATCAATAAATGTAAAATGAATACAAGTCCAGGGGGGATTTGGGGGTCCCCCACATGGGAGTGTCAAAGGTAGATTGGGTGAACTGTTTTCATTCTGTTTGCATTTGCAAAAACTACCTTCGGTAAGTCAACATGAATCCATGAAAGATTTAGGACTCAATAGTAAAATTAAAAAAAATGAAAAAAAAATGATAGATAGGGATATAGATACAAATAATCTAGATCATGAAGACAAGCAATAAAGATTCTGAACATACTTGATTTATAGGTTCATAGGTTCATAGATAGGTACTAGGCTATTGGCGCTAGGGCCTATATAAGCCTAGCCAAAAAGGTACCCTGGCTTTTGCCACCCAAGAAAATTATTTTCCTATGCCCCTGTTGAGCAGAGCCATATTAGTGCTCCCCAGGGTGAATTTCCTATTTCCCATCCAATCATCAAGATTTTTCTTGAAGAGTGCTAATGGGGAGCTTTGTTTGATATAGATAGGTAGTTTGTTCCAGAATATGAGTCTCTGGGACAGGAATCTATCCCTTCAGCATGTTCTGTTTATTGTGGTGACAAGGTTTAGGTCCCTAAAGCATGTAGCTCGGGGAGACTGGGATTTCTTTAAGTGGAGCATGTCCAACAGCTCTGGGTTTGACATAGCTTTGTATGTTAGGAAGAGATCGCTTCTGAGTAGGCGATATGGAAAGGAGTAAAGCTGGAGTTTTTTGAGACTGTTTGCGTAGGGCATGTGTTTGAGGCTGATAATCCTCTTTGTGAGGCATTTCTGTGGCCTTTCCAGTTGTTGTAGATGTCTTGTGAGGTACATACCAAAAGGGACATTGTACTCTATAATGGGTCTAATGAGTGACGAGTAGACAGGAACAATGACCTCTTTTTTCCTGGATGAGAAACCTTTTATGATGAGGTGTGCCATGTAGAAGGATTTCCAGACTACTGTGGCGATGTGATTATCAAAGGAGAGACTATTGTCCACCTGTGTTCCAAAGTCTATTATCACACTTTCAGTGTTAAGTAGACTACCGCCTAAGTGGTAGTTCATGGGTACAGAGTTTTTACCAAAGGGGATGACAATGCACTTTTTGGCATTCAGCGTGAGGTCATGGCTTTGACACCAGGCATCTGTCTCAGTGATACCCTTTTGTAAGATGTCCACATTGTTAGGAGTTTTGATTATGGCTCGTAGTTTGCAGTCATCTGCGAACTTCATTAGCCAAAGACCTTCTGTGTTAGCCTGTATTTCAGAGAAGTAGATGCCAAACAGGAGAGGACACAGGACTGAACCCTGTGGTACTCCACTTGTCACTGGTATGAAGTCAGATTTGGAGTCTTCTACTTTCACAGTGTGGGTTCTGTCAGTGAGCCAGTTTGCAACCCATCTTGTGACATAGGAAATTATACCTAGTTTAGTGAGTTTATCTATAATTCCAGAGTGGGGGATGGTGTTGAAAGCTTGGCGAGATCTAGATAGGCTGTGTGAACTACCTTTACCCTCATCTACAGCTTTGAAAACTGCTTCAAAGAAGTCTATCAGGTTTAGGAGAGATGATCTGCCTTTTATAAACCCAAACTGGGTGGGGTCCAGAGTATGGGGATTATCAATGTCTTTGTTTATAAGTTCCATGATGACACATTCCATGGCCTTGCAGACCAGGCTGATCAGGCTAATGAGGTGGTAGTTCCCAGAGTCCATGGTGGCTCCCACTTTGTGGAGTGGGATAACTGTCACTGTGAGCCATTCAGTGGGTACAAAGCCTGAAGTGAGGCTATGATTGAACACGGTACTTAGGTGGGGTGCCAGTTCATTCTGTAGTTTGTGTAGAATGCAGCCTGGGATGTTGTCAGGTTCCATGGATGCTGTGTTCTTGGCTTTGGAGAGTGTGGTTTTTACCTGTGCAGCCTTGATTACAGGAACTTTGCATTCTTCTGGTATAGAGATGGGCCTTTTAGGGGGTGAGAGGGGTTTAAAGTTAGCACTGAACCTATCTGCCAGGATGTTGGCAATATCAGTTGGTTCTGTATATTTAATGCCATTGTGCTGTAACTCAGAACAGATTTGAGTGTTGCATTGAGATTCTTGACATAGCTACCGAATGCTTTGTGGTTGTCTTTAGAATCAGTGATGACTTTGTTTTCGTAACTAGCTTTGGAGGATTTTATGAGGAATCTCATATTATTACTGAGGCTGACCAGGGGAGTTCCTCCAATCATGGGATTTTACTCTTTTTTGCAACAGTTTCTTTCTTCTATTGTGGAGTTTGTGTATGGCAGGGGACCACCAGATTGGCTTCCTTTCTTTGGAGGATAGCATCTTGGTACTGTTAGGGATAGCATGATCCATGCACTCATGTAAGTGCTTATAAAGTGCATTTGTGTAAAATTCAGCAGTCATACCTCTATTGTCCATCTGCATGGGTGTCATGAAGTTTGCCACTTCTGTCTTAAGAAGCATGAAGCTGGCTTTAGAGAAACTTTTTACGGTGGTTTCCCTAATGGGGGGGTGGGGGTGAGATGTGGATGTCAAGGGTGATTAGCTTGTGGTTGGATCTGACTAACGAGGAATTGACCTCTGGTGTGGAACACTGGTCGCCCATGTTGGTAATGACCAGGTCTAGGATATTGCTGCCCCTGGTGGGGGTGTGGATAAGTTGATCCAAAGCATTAGAATTTATGAATTCCAGAAAACGTTGAGCAAAAGAGTTGGTACATGAGTAGTTTTCCCAGTTAATGGTGGGGTAGTTGAAATTGCCGATTATTAGTGTGTTGGGTTGTACCCTAATATTTTCCAGTGTAGAAAGAAATGAGGAGTGGGAATCCTGGGGCATGGTGGGGGATCTGTAGCAAGCTAGAATTTGGATTGTGGTCTTGCCCAGAGTTAGTTGTATTTGGATAATCTTGGATGCATTATGCTGAGCAACTGGCCTGGAGGTGTGGATATCCTTAATGAATATGGACACGTCTCCGCCTTTAGTGTTTCAGTCCAGGATAGGTGGCCGAAAGGTGTGGTATGAATTATAGCCTGGTAATGCAGGGGTTCATTCTGGAGCCTTTAACCAGGTCTCTGTCACTGCACAGATGTCTATGTTCTCCATTTTAAGGAGTGCCTTGAGTGAGTGCATTTTGTGGTTTAGACTTATAGCATTGAGTGGCATTACCCCCAGATTTTGCTTGCTTGTACCTGTTATGGTGGTGAATTTGTCATTTGAACCTTGCCTAAAGAAGGTTATACATGGATGTCAAAAATTCAAGCAGCTGTGGAGTATAGGGATATATATATATATATATATATATATATATATATATATATATATATATATATATATATAATATATATATATATATATATATATATATACACATATATAAATGGATCCCTATCATAGAATAGAAACCTCATTTGACTGAAACTCATTTGACTGAGACCATAGAACTGAAATTTCAAAATACTGAAAACTCACTTAGGTTCATAGGTAGGTACTAGGCTATCGGCCCAAGGGCCTACGTAAGCCTAGCCAGCACAGTTCCATAGCTTACACCACCCAAGAAAGTTATTTTCCTGTGCCACTGTCCAGCAGAGACAAAGAAGTGATCCCCAGGGTGTATTTCCTATTTCCCATCCACTCATCAAGATTTTTCTTGAAGAGTGATAATGAAGAACTTTGCTTGACATAGATGTGTAGCTTGTTCCAGAGTATAGAAAGTCTCTGGGACTGGAATCTATCCCTCCAGTGTGTCCTGTTTATTGTGGTGAAAAGGTTTAGGTCCCTAGAGCATGTAGCTCGGAGGGATTGGGATTTCTTTAGGTGTAGCATGTCCAACAGCTCTGGGTTTGAGATAGCTTTATATGTTAGGCAGAGATCACGTCAGAGTAGGCGATATGCTATGGAGTAAAGCTGGAGTTTTTTGAGGTGGTCAGTGTAGGGCATTTGTTTGAGGCCAGTAATCCTCTTTGTGAGGTACATCTGTTGCCTTTCCAGCTGCTGCAGATGTCTTGTGAGGTACATTCCAAAAGGGGCGTTGTACTCTATAATGGATCTAATGAGTGACGAGTAGAGGGGAACAATGACCTCTTTTTCCCTGGATGAGAACCCTTTTATGATGAGGTGTGCCACGTAGAAGGACTTCCTGACTACTGTGGTGATGTGACTATCAAAGGAGAGACTACTGTCCACCCGGGTCCCAAGGTCTCTTATCACTCATTCGGTCTTAAATAGATTGCTGCCTATGTGGTAGTTCATGGGTACAGAGTTTTTACCAAAGGGGATGACACTGCACTTTTTGGCATTGAGCTTGAGGCCATGGCTGTGACACCAGGCATCTGTCTCAATGAGGCCCTTCTGTAGGATGTCCACATCATTTGGGGACTTGACTATGGCTCCTAGTTTGCAGTCATCTGTGAACTTCTTTAGCCAGAGGCCTTCTATGTTAGCCTGTACTTCAGAGAAGTAGATACCAAATAGGAGAGGTCCCAGGACGGAACCCTGTGGTACTCCACTTGTCACTGCTTTGAGGTCAGATTTGGAGTCTGCAACTTTTACAGTGTGGGTTCTGTCAGTGAGCCAGTTGGCAACCCATCTTGTGATGTAGGGATTTATACCTAGTTTAGTGAGTTTAGCTATAATTCCAAAATGGGGGATGGTATTGAAAGCTTTGGCGAGGTCAAGATAGGCTGTGTGAACCACCTTACCCTCATACACGGCTTTGGTGACTGCCTCAAAGAAGTCGATGAGATTCAGGAGGCATGATCTGCCTTTCACAAACCCGAACTGGGTGGGATCCAGTGTTTGGAGGTTACCAATGTCTTTGTTTATGAGTTCCATGATGATACATTCCATGGCCTTGCAGACCAGGCTCATCAGGCTAATAAGGCAATAATTCCCAGGATCAGTGGTGGCTCCCCCTTTGTGGAGTGGGATAATTGTTGCTGTGCGCCATTCAGTGGGCACAAAGCCTGATGCGAGGCTATTATTGAACATGGTGCTTAAGTGGGGAGCCAGTTCGTTCTGAAGTTCATGTAAAATGCATCCAGGGATGTTGTCCAGTCCCACGGATGCTGTGTTTTTGGCTTGACTGAAACCCATAAGACTGAAGCCCATAATACTGAATTTCAACATACTAAATTGTAAACTGGCCCATATAAAACAAGACTAGGTGGGGAGGGGGTTACGCCTCCCCCCACACCACCCAATGTGGTGGGCTGTGCTCCCCACATTATCCCTAACTATATATACTAACTCCAGGATCACATTACATTGGGGAAAAGGGCATATACCTTTCACTTACCTTACAGTAGTCTACACACTGCCACTACTATGCCCTTTTCCCCACTGTAGTGCGATCCTGGAATTTGTATATATAGTTAGGGGAGTGGGGGGCATAGCCCCCCATTGGGGGGTGTACCCCCCAACTAGTCTGGTTTTATATGGTCCAGTTTACAGTTTAGTATGTTGAAATTCAGTATTATGGGTTTCAGTCTTATGGGTTTTAGTCAAGTGAGTTTTCAGTATTTTGAAATTTCAATCTTATGGTCTCAGTCAAATGAGTTTCAGTCAAATGAGGTTTCTATCATATAATAGGGATCCATATAAACACCTTTATTGAATTATCACTTAATACATAGGTACACATACATTTATATAAAAGAAATGTTAATATGTCCACAGTTACAAACATTATACATGACAAACATGCTTTTAAACAATTATCAATCCAGCATTCAATCCAACATTACATAAATTGCTCAATTCCTGCCTTGCCTTAAACCTGACTCCTCAGCCAAAATATTGGTCCTACAATTTCCATGTTTTTCTATGTAGTTTGCTCTTACCCTTTTCTAAAGGTCCTACTTCCACGTCTTTTATCTCTATTACTATATTCACTACTTCTAGTATGGTTGGTTTAGACTTTGATTTCCATTTTCTTGTAATTGCTTCTTTGGCAGTCATCAGAATTAAATAAGGCCTTACTATGTTTAGGCAAGTCTGATTCTGTTCACATCTCAAAAAAATTATTTCAAAGTTACACCCATTTGCTCAGGTCTATATGATATCATTGAACATACTATTTATCAAACACTTATTAGTTGAACATTAATAAGCGGAAACACTAAATAGAGAACATCCATTTAAGCAAAATGTTTTGCTGGGAAAACATCAGTCAGCCATCATCGGGAGTTGCACTATTTCCCACTGTAGTGCAATCCCGGCGTTGGTATATGTAGTTGGGGGGGGGCATAACCCCCCACTATGATGGGTTTTGTTTGGTGATGTTTTCTCTATGGTTCGCTGGGCTGGCCAACTGGTTTTTAACCCAATGAACCATTTTGCTTAAACAAACATTCACTATACAGTGTTTTTACTCATTAGTGTTCGACTAATAAGTGTTCGCTAAATAGTATATTCAATGATATGATATAGACCCCATTTGCTCACCCAATATTTCTGACAGAGTACTCTGGAAGGAATTTTTAAAGTCTGCCAACTCATTGCACTCCCAAAACATATGTCTCCAGTTACCTATTTTTTTCCTCATCACACCTTCAACATTTGCTATCTACCTGAGGAAAAATTCTATACAGTCTGCTTGGAATATAAAAATATCTATGCAAACACTTCCGAGCAAAAATCTTAAATGTTACAGACTTTGATGCATTTTAGGAGCCATGCATATAGCCTCTAATTGTTTTCTTGTAAATTGCTAATCCAGTCTGTCTTCTTTTGTAAACTCATCTGCTTGATTCCTATAGTTATTGTTGTAATAGTTTATATTCACTATTAATTATCATTTTTAACAAAAACATTTGATCTAGATTCAATTAAAAAGTCTACTAGAGCAGGTCTAGGATTCCACTATCCCTTTCTGTTTGCCTATACTTTGATATCAGACCTGATATGGAAAGCAGTCTCTAGCCTGCAGTCCAAATGTTTTCTGGGGCCTTTTCCCATTCTGTTACATTTCACTCTCTAGTCATTTGTTCCCAATACCTTGGTTCCTTTGCCAGGTTTTTCCAGTAAATTAGAGCCACCCTCTTGCCTATTCCCTATACTCCTGATTGCAGTCATCCCTATTGGCAAAATCTCCTATCTCCATTCTCATATTGGCTTGGTTCTTAGAAGAGATTCTGCTACTTTATGAATATAATATTCTGTATGGCTGTTACTATTCTCCTTAAGGCTCTACATCCAAAATTACACTTTCTCCTTATTTCTTGAATTCCCCCTGCTTCACCACCATCCCTTTCCACTTTGAATTATGGCTTTCTGCTTCTGTTATGAATATGAGCTTTAAATGTGTAGCTCTAATATGCTTTCAAATCAGGTAATCCTAAACCACCTTGCTCTATTGGAAGGATCATCTTATCCCCCTTGACCCTTGCCATCTTCTCCCAGATAAAATCCTTCAATTCTTTATTAATTACTGTCCAGAACTTCTCCTCTAGTTGATATAAATCTGCCTGACTTGTGTATGTATATATATATATATCTATATATATAAAAACAAAAGGGACTAAAAACACTTCCACTGCTTGTATCTTGCTATCAATAGCCATAAACAAGAGCTTCCAGTTTTTCGTTTTTTTGTATTATCTCTTATTTAGTCTGTTCCACATAGTCTTAGCTGCCATAATAGAACCCTTTTTAACCCATACTCCTAAATAATTCATTTTATAGTGTCCCGATAAATATGGGTATTTCTGAACCAATTCATATGTGGGTACATAGTTTACAGATAGAGGCTTTGTTTTGTCATTAATTTTATATCTGAAAAAATAATCAGTAAAAACGAAATGAAAACTCCAGCCAAGCTAGAACTTCCAATGAGTGACCTCCCAAACCTCCTGTAACAGAAGCACATGGGATATATGCAAATGACCCCTATGAACATCAGGTGTTTCAGCTATATGGCGATTCTGATTGTCCATGACTTTTACATTTGAAGTTGTTTTAATGGACAAAGCTGATGAGGTCATAACAAGGCTGAAATATGCATATCCACAGCTAGTGGGGATTGGCTTTATTGGCCTGAAATTGTCCATTAAAATGACTTCAAACATAAAAGTCATGGGCAATCAGAATCGCCATATAGCTGAAACACCTGATGTTCATAGGGGTCATTTGCATATATCCCATGTGCCTCTGTTACAGGAGGTTCGGGAGGTCACTCATTGGAAGTTCTAACTGGAGTTCATTAGTTACTGATTGGTTTTTCAGTGTGACCTTCTCACGCTTTGTTTTAATATTTGAAAAAATAGGAAACTGTTTCAAAATGTTACAAAATGCTGAGATGTCCTTTTCTAGTTTTGTCTGGTACAAAATAATATCATCTACAAATAAAGCCATCTTTTTTAGATTACCATACCAATTATATCTCTGAATTTCTGAATCCTTTGTTGTCTTTTATTGGTCAATAGCTCTAAATATATAATGCAACTAACAAAGGGGAAAGAGGGCACCAATTATTCCCCTGCTCAGACACAACTTATAAGAGAGGAAATTCCCCTCTTTAATTTTTGCCTTCAATCCCTCATATATCTTCTTAATTAATTTTATTATTTTATCATGAAATGTAAATTCTTCCATTTTCCTACTCATAAAATCCAATCTTACTCTATTGAATGCTTTCTCTGTATGAAGACCCACCAACAACAGTGTACTTTCTTACGTTCTGCATTTCTCTGGAACATCATTGCTCTATTAATGTTGTCAAATGTTTGCCTCCCCTCCACAAAACCATATTGATCCATATTTATCAATTTTAGCAATACCTTTGCCATTCTTTTATATATTATAGACATAGACACTTTATAATTATGGCTCAAAATTGAAATGGGCTACATGAAGCTGGATCTGATGGGTCTTTACCATCTTTAGGTATTACAGCTACCACATCTTTTTTCTAGGATGTTGGTTCTTCCCTCCTTTTAAAATACTGTTAAACAAAACCTTCCAGATCTTTATCACTTTCTTCCCTCCCAGCTTCTAAACTTTCATAGGAATGTCATTTATTCCTAGAGACATTTTTGTGCTGATTGATTATACATCACCATTTTCATCTCATCTCTTCCTATTTTAACTCTTAATTGTTGAGCCTCATCTACCTCTAACCTTGGAATACTTAGGTCTTCCATAAATATTTCCATTTATACTTTTCCTTGATTTCCACATTCCTCTGCTTTATACAAATGTTCATAAAAATGGCCAAAATATCCCTAATACCTCTACAGGATCTCTGGTTATTTTCTTGTGATAGACTTCCTAAGTTTGATGGCAACCATTTCCACTTTCTTGTTGCTTAAGTCATTGCCTTAAAATTTTTTGTGCTCTGGAGTTATTATAAAGAAGCAGTTGCTTAACAGCAGTCTTTCTGATCTCATGCATATTATCCAGATACGCCATTATTTTCTCTTTAGTACTCTACAGTTGCTCCTCATCTTGTTCTGTAAGATTCCCCTTATTCTACAATACTTTAATCTTTCTCAGTCCCTCTAAATACTTTGTCTTACTTCTTAACCATATCTCTTTTCTTTTATATCTTCCCTATTTTTAAACTCCACTTTCATTTTATCCCACTCAGTAGTTAGAACATCTATATTCCCTAATAATTCTCGAATAATGTCCACCACCCATTCCTTAAATTCCTCTCATTTTAACAGGTAGGTGGGGAAGCACCAGTATCTCATTTTTACTTTGCTACCCTACATTTTTATCTTAGTAGTTATTGGCATATAATCTGAAATAGTTATTACATGTATGTCCAAGCTTTCAATTAAATGCACATGTTTCTGTGAAATATAAATTTATTCTAATCTAACCCAGTTATTGTACCTTGGGGAATAATATGGAAATGATGTCAGAGTTTCTACTACTGAATTCATGTCTTCCATACCAAATATTTTCATAAATTTCATCAGAAATCTACCCATTCCCTCTTTTGTTTTATTTTCCCTTCAAAGTCCCTTAGATACATCCTCACTGCTGCAACTCAAGTTCCAGTCCCCACCTATAAGTAATATTTCCTGTTGAAAGCTGATTATTTCTCCCAAAAATTTCTTAAGCTCCATAATAGCAGTCTTAGGTGGAATATAAATACATGCTAGTATAATCCTCCTCCCTTGCCAGTAACCCCTTACTATCACAAATCTACCATCACTATCATTTTTCCCCTTTTCTATCATTATTGGAGCTCTCCTAGCAACTAGTGTAAAGTTCTCTCCATTTCCTTTGTCCTTGAAATTCTGATGAATTTCCAACCTGGAATCCTTTCTTTATCAAATTAACACTCTTATTTCCTTCCAAAATGTTATCTTGTAGCATCACTATTTGCAGTCTGTATTCCTTCAGTACTCTTAGTTTTTTGTCTATACCTGTGGGGCCATTCACATTCCAAAATAATATGTTTAGTGTAGCTGTTATGATAAGAAGTTATTATTCCCACCTATTGTATATGACAACTTTTTGAAAATGTCTGTTTCCATCTTTGGTGATACATGCAAACATTAATGTTTGACAGGTTGATCTCTTGTACAGCGGTTTTTGTCATCTCCATTTGAACCTATGTCATGTATTACAAGACTTTTTTGTATTAATGAAAAAAGCAAACGCAGTCCCAGAATACCCTATAACCCATTAACTTGAAACAAGCACACAAAACTCTGTACACCTTCAAATAATGATGTTTAACCCTTCTGATAGGAATAATTTGTCCCAAATCAACAGCTGCACATACAGGCATAACTTAATCTAACCTTAAGTTTATCCATGCTAAGATGAAAGCTATGCCCCTACTTACACTCATTGCTGTCTTTTCTTGGTTTCAAAAAAATAACATTTAGTCTTAAAAAAGTGTTCTGTCTTTTATTGCTCCCATATAGTCAGCTTGTCTCCATGGAAACTCAAGTACCAAATGCACATCTTTGCAAACCTTTCAACTTACACTGAACATTTGCTTGCCAAAGGAAAACTTTTCATTACATTCAGTGATCCCTTATTTACTTCCTTACACAAAAAAAGTGTTAGTAAATTAAGCCAAAGACCTTAATCCAGACATTCACCTAGACAAAAGTAAGACAAAACATATCAACTTTCATGTATTATAATCTGTGCACCTTTATGCCCCATACCGCACCTAAACAATCTGAAGATTACAACATATTAACTCAAACATGCTTTTGTCTACCCTTTCTTCTCTTTTTACATTGCAATGTCTATATTTCTTAAAACTAAAAAAGAAGGAAAAAAGGTACTTCTTTACTTTAGTGTCATTATCACATATAACAATAAATCAAAATGCTTTACTATAATATCATGCAATTTATATTATGAAATGTTTTATACAAATACTATTAAGAAGAAAAAATGTTTTACTTACAGTTATTTTTTTTCTACTTCCCTTCAGTGTTCTTCAAAACATTAATGACATAAAGTGGAGCATTTGTGTTACAGTCCCCTACAAGTTTAATACAGTCAAACAAGTCCATTCTTTCCACTTTTTCTTGTAAATCCATATTTCACAATTGTGACTGATGCTTTATAGTCTCACATTTATTCACTAATTTCAGTTGTGCTGATCTTCCTCTGGTTCATCTCCATCTCCCAACTCCAGACTTCTGTTCAAGTCCAAGGTACTCCCAATTCTTCTAGTCAGTTCCTATGCTTTTTTCTGTCTCTCATACATTTTCCTTTAGAAAGTTAGAAACAGTTTCATAGGTTCATATGTGTGTACTAGGCTAATGGCACTAGAGCCTTTACAAGCCTAGTCCATAGGATTACCCTGGCATCATGCCACCTGATCTTAGTTCCCAGTGCCTCAGTCAAGCAGAGCCACTGGAGTGATCCCCGGGGTGAATTTCCTATTTCCCATCCACTCATCAAGATTTCTCTTGAAGAGGGCCAGTGAGGTGCTCTGTTTGACATGTATGGGAAGTCTATTCCATAGCATGGGCAGTCAATGTGTTATGAACCTGTCCCTCCAGCATGTTCTGTTGATTGTGGTAATGAGGTTGAGGTCTCTGGAGCGTGTGGTGCAGAGGGATTGGGATTTCTTTAGATGTAACATTTCTAACAGAGCTGGGTCAAACATGGCTTTGTAAGTCAAGCAGAAATCGCCTCTAAGTAGGCAATATGAGACAGAGAATAGTTGGAGTTTTTTTGAGTCTGTCCGTATAGGACAAGTGTTTAAGGCCTACGATCCTCTTTGTGAGGTGCTTTTGCAGCCTCTCCAGTTGTTGCAGGTGTCTAGTGAGGTACATGCCAAATGGGGCATTGTACTCGATGACTGGCCTAATGAGGGAAGAGTAGAGGGAGACAATGACCTCTTTCTTCCTGGATGCAAAACCCTTAGTAATGAGATGTGCCACATAGAAGGACTTTCTAACCACAGTGGCAATATGGTGGTCAAAAGAGAGGTTGCTGTCAACCTGTGTTCCCAGATCTCTTATAACGCCTTCTATGTTCAGTGGACTACCACTGATGTGGTAATTCATGGGAACTGGGTTTTTCCCAAAGGGGATGACAACACATGTTTTGGCATTCAGCTTAAAGCCATGGTTCTGACACCAGTTGTTGGTCTCAGTGAGGCCTTTCTGTTGGATGTCAACATCACTTGGGGAGTTAACAATAGCTCCCAACTTGCAATCGTCTGCAAACTTTGTCAGCCAGAGTCCCTTCCTGTTAGCCTAGACTTCAGAGAAGTAGATATCAAACAGGACAGGACCCAGGACCAAACCCTGTGGGACTCCACTCATGACTGGTCTGCAGTCTGACTTGGAGTCAGCTACTTTCACACTGTGGGTTCTATCTGTGAGCCAGTTTGCAACCCACCTAGTGATATATGGGTTGATGCTTAGCTTAATGAGTTTTTCTATGATTCCTGAGTGGGGAATGGTATCAAAAGCCTTAGCCAGATCAAGGTAGGCTGTATGAACCACCTTGCCTTCATCCACAGCTCTGGTGACTGACTCAAAGAAGTCGACCAGGTTGAGCAGGCATGATCTACCCTTCACAAAACCAAACTGTGTGGGATCCAGAATTTAGAGATTCCCTATATCCTTATTTATTAGGTCCATGATGCTGTGATCCATAGCTTTGCATATTAGGCTAATTCCCAGGGTCTGTAGTCACTCCTCCTTTGTGACAAGGATGACTGTAGCAGTGCACTATTTGGTAGGGACAAAGCCTGAGGTGAGGCTGTGATTGAACAGGGTACACAGGTGAGGTGCCAGTTCAGTCTGTAGTTCATGTAGAACACATCCAGGGATATTGTCAGGTCCCATAGAAGCTATATTATTGGCCTTGGACAGTGTATTTTAACATGTGCAGTGGTAATACTGGGTGCTTGGCAGTCTACTGGTATTATGATTGGTCCCTGGGGGAGAGGGGTAAAGTTGGCACTGAATCTGTCAGCCAGTATATTGGCAATATCGGTTGGCTCAGTATAGGCAGTACCATTGTGCAGTAGCTCAGAACAAATCTGGGTATTGCTGTGGAGATTTTTTACATAACTATAGAAGGCCTTGTAGTTGTCTTTACTATTTGCTGCAATTCTGTTTTCATAACTAGCTTTAGAGGATTTGATGAGGGATCTCAACTTTTTGTTGAGGTTGATAAGGGAGTTTTTCCAGTATTGGGACTTCACCTTATTATACATCAGATTCCTCCTTCTGTTGTAGAGTTTGTTTATGGCAGGGGACCACCAGACTGGCTTCCTTTTTTGGAGGAGAACATCTTGGTTCTATTGGGTATGGTGAGGTCCATGCATTTGTGTATGCGTTCGTAGAGTGCACTGGTGTATGATTCAGCAGTCATGCAAGTATTCTCCATCTGCATGGGTGATGTGAAGTTAGCCACCTGTGTTTTTAGGAGCACAAAGTTAGCTTTGGAGAAGTTTTTCATGGTGGTTACCTTTGCAGGTAGGGGTGGGGTGGGGGGGATGTGGATTTCCAAGGTGATTAATTTGTGGTCAGATCTAACCAGGGAGGAGTTGACTATTGGTATAGAGCAATGGTCGCCCATCTTAGTAACGACCAGGTCAAGGATGTTGCTACCTCTAGTGAGGGTAAGAAGGAGCTGGTCAAGGTCACTGGAATTAATGAATTCCAGGAAATGCTGGGCAAGTGTATTGGTACATGAGTAGTTTTCCCAGTTAATGGAGGGGTAGTTGAAGTCACCCAGTATGAGAGTGTTAGGTTGGACCCTAATATTCTCATGGGTGCTTAGGAACACGGAGTGGGAGTCTTGGGACATGGTTCAGGACCTATAGCAGGCGATGACCTGAATCGCTGTCTTACCCAATGTTAGTTGCACCTGAAGTATCTCTGATGCCTTATGTTGGGCTACCAGTGTGGAGGTATGTGCATCCTTTATGAATATGGAAACACCACCGCCTTTGTAGCTTCAGTCCAAGTTCTGAGGCCAAAAGGTGTGGAATGAGTTATAGCCTGGTAGTACAGGGGTGCTTTCTGCTGCTTTGAACCAGGTCTCTGTTACAGCACAAATGTCGATGTTCTCCATTTTAAGGAATGCTTTGAGCGAGTGCATTTTGAGATTTAGACTTCTAGTGTTGAGCAACATGCCCCTCAGATTGCATTTGTTTGTAGGTGTTACAGTGGTAATTTGGTCTTTGTAACACCACCTAAAAAGGCACTATAGGGGTGGCAAGAGTCTTGGTCAGTATCTGGAAGCCCAGGAGTGACAGATGCAGGCCATCTCTGGCAAAGCATTGAGGTCTGTCAATCATGTCATCCCAGGCAGACAGATACTGGATCTCCTTAGAATGACACCAGAAACTTAGCAAGTTATTGAAATCAATCATTTTCTGCTTGCACTGTGGTATCATTTTGATTCTCAGCTAGAGCGTCTTCTGCGTGTAGACATGCGTGAATGGGCGTGCCTTCGTTGAAGGTTGTGCATCAGGCCTGGCAAGCCGGTATGTAAAAATCAACTGCCAATCATTAGTGGACCGGAGTTCCACTGTGGCGACCCCTAACCAGGAAAAGCCGTAAGACACAAACTGTGGTATCATTCTGGGTGATGACAGGATGCTGCTAAGGGCTAGGGTCATACCCGCCTGGGCTATATAATCCAAGAGCTCCTCCATGTCTCTTTTCATGTAGTCCAGGGAGGTACATCTCAGGTCATTCACACCCACATATACAATGACAGAGTCATATTTGTACCTGTTGTTGAGGGTCCTGAGTGTATGTTTTATGTGAAGGATCCTGGCACTTGACAGGTAGCTGACTGTTACTTTCTCCTTATTCAACCTAATTCACTTACAAAGTCTATCTATAAGTTTTATTATGAAAAAAATGAGAGACAGAGTCCCCTTCTGTTTGATGGTTCACTTTTTGATGGACAAAGTTTTGTATTTCGTTCTTAGCCTGTTCTACTTAAAAAATGACACTGATCCTCCAGGTCAAAAAAATTCTGAAGACAGTTGGGTACAGCAGTTTGAATCTCACACCTGCCTCTTAATATTCCCTGATTACTATGATAAATTTGCTTTTTTTCTGCCTGGTGTATAGTGAATAATCATTTTCCATAAATACTCTGCCGTCTCCAATTTTTAATACTTTGCCTTTTAACTGCAGTTTTGTCAGGATCAATTCTTTCTGCTGGTATGATTGCATCTTTACTGATATAGTTCTTGGCTGCTTTCTCATGGCCAGGTTTGGAGCATACACATGATGTGCCCCTTCAATTAACAAATCCTGCACTGGAAGACCAGTCCAGTTGCTTATTTCTGCTTTCATAAAATTAATGCAGTTTGTTTCTTCCAGTTTCTCTGGTCAGCTGGAAAGAGCTAATGTTTTCCCTGTGTGCTGTGTCCTCTAACTCTATCATTTTTTGAAACAGCCGTTCTTGAACAGGTTCATACTCAAGACAGTCTTTTCTTCATTTTGACCTTTGATTTTTGAAATGTTATCAGTTCATCTGAATAACTGTTTAAAACTTGTTCTATTTTTCCAGCGTTGTATTATTTGAGTTGATATACTCCTTCACTGTTTAATAAGCTCTAAGCACATTTTATTTATTTATGTATTTTTTTCATCTATATTACTGGAAGACATGTCTTGCACCAAAATTGGAGCTTGAACTGCTTTTTGCTGTACAGCTGCAGGATTCTTCCCAGTCAGAGTTTTCTGTTCACCTTTTCTTGTTGATTTTCTTTCAGGCATTCTAGGTTTCTACTTTGCTGGCATCCAGATAGTATACTTACTAGCCAATAATTGAATTTACTAAAACTTGTAGAGTTTCTGGCCCTTATCTCTTACTTTCTTTATTCACACTGGGAAAACTGAAATCAAGCTATTAATCACTGTGCATCCATCTTGGAAGTTGATTGGTGGATATATTTTGAAAAGAAATCAAATAAAGCTCATAGAATACACAAATAAATGATAGTTAAGTTAGAATTCATGCAGCAGCAAATCTATGCACTATGGTTTCAGTATTCCTAATATAATGTACAGCATAGATAGGAAGGTGTCACTGATGAGAGAAGAGAAAATGTATTTGGGAAATGTTACCAAACTTAAACTTAATCACCAGGAACAAAGTAAGAATGTCATTGCCAAAGATCAAAAGAATTAAATATTTAAAGCAAAAATATTATCCATATAAAATTAAAACTTTACACAGCAAAACCCATAAACTATCCATCAAGTTAATACAATTGTCTGCTACTAGGAAGAAATACCTGTTTAAAGTATAAATCATAAAATGGTCTTTCGACCTAACGTGAATATACAGCCTTTAGAAATGCATGTAAAAAATTGACAAAGCTAACTTCTTCAAGTGAAGGCAAATTTCCCTGCATGGGAATCTGAAAAATCTTCTGACAGAGATAAAATAACTCACTGAAACAGGAAATATGCATACACAACCTCAACCTTCTAGTTAAGTTGCCTTCTACTTTCTCAACAGCATAACAAAAGCATTTGCATTTTTATTCTTAGCCATGCATCAGTAACACCTGATCAGTCTTTCTGTTCCACTCTAGCTATTCATCAATTAAACATTTTAGATTTTCCACACTGTTCATTTCCCAGCAGGTTATTCTCACTGAGGTTAACCACTTGCTGAAAAAACTCATTAATTGTGGGAGGGCAAGACATAGTAATACCTGCATTTTTACAATAGTACATGTTATGCAACTTTCACTGGCAACAAAGATTTGTTCTGAAAAAGACCAGCAATTATCCTCCCTACAAAGAATGGATGTAAGCCTCTATCCTGTCATCTGCATCCAAAATAATAGAAAATGCTGAAGTGACCCAGCTATACTACCATCTAGAATAACACAAGTTGCCATCAGAAAATCAACAGAAATTTTAAAAAGGACATACCACCTCTATCATGCTGTTTAGGCTACCAAATAATACATGTAAAATTAAGATTACATAACAAATAACAGGTACTTTCAAAACCTGACAATAGCATTTGTTTCATCCTGACACCAATGATTGCTAAATAAATTGAGCTGCACAGGCTCAGTGGGTTTACAGTAATATTGCTTGCAAATCATCTATATAATAGAATCTGCACAATACTTGTAACACAACATTGTTCTTATTCTTTCACAATCATGGCATTTGTATCGCAAATCTTTCCTGGATCCCATTCTCTCTACATTCTTCATTATGTTCATTATGTTTATTTTCCTCCACTTTAAAATACTATGATGATAATAGCAATGTGGTATGCTGATACATATTACCAGTTGATCAATAATACTTTAGAAAAATGCATCTTAAAAATAGACAGATAGATAGATAGACAAATAGATAGATAGGCAGGTAGATATCTGGGTCTACTTAATAAGATCTAAAGGAAAAACATCACATGGAAAATATCTACCTAAACTAGTCAACAAATACCAATACCAATAATTCCATCTTTCAAGATAAAATCTAGAACCATACAAACATTTTTTCAGAGGGGCAAGTCTTCCTTTGCTCCCCACACACCCCACACCAAGAGCACATAATACCACATAATACCACCTAAAGGTCATTTTCCCCAATCCCAACATTATAGGGATCTCACATAAGCACAAGATCAAAACCTGAAGCACTCGAAATGAAAACAGTCTTGTTTTTTTTTTTTTTCATGCTCTGAGATCTTGTCTCAGTGTATGCAAATACTGCTGTCAGTATTATTCTATTTTAGGTAATTTTTTTGTGCCAAATCTTTTATGTTCACATATAAATACCAAAACAGTTTAAGTAAAAATAGAAAAATATTTAATTTGGTAGTAAGTGTTTTTGTCTCAGTGCAAGACTTCATCAGACCAAATAACAGCATAATAATAAACACTTAAATAACATTCAAATAAAATCACATGATTAGTCACATTGTTTAATGTTTAAAATGTATTCTTTTTAAATAGACCTTATAATTCTTTTTGTCATTAAGGGCAGATGGACTGTATGCATCTAATCTTAATTGTCAGCAATTCACTCTCCAATGTAGTTCATCTTCTGCATTAAATTTATAATTAAAATGTTTTACTTGATCAACAACAATAAATAAAAAATAGAGGTTTACACTGAGTAAAATATATTGGCAAGGCATTAATATGATCACTGTATATGGCATACAAATTTTACTAGAAAGCCCTCTAGCCATTCTGCCAGTATAAAATACTGCACAGCCTGTGCATATAGCTAAATAAATCACAAACTTCGATTTACATGTAAAAAAAAACAGGATTTACAATTGTTCTATCTCTAAGTGTAATAACAGGGGCTATATCAATGTATTTGCAATAATTGCAATTATAACACTTAAATATGCCTTTTTTAAACTGGTTTGTTAGTTGGACTTGCATTATATAGATTAGTCTGAAAAATATATTTTATGTCGGTACCTCTTCTTATTTTTCAAGGATCTCACATATCTTTATATCTGTGTGTGTGTGTGTGTGTGTGTGTGTGTGTGTGTGTGTGTGTGTGTGTGTGTGTGTGTGTGTATGTATATATATATATATATATATATATGTGTGTGTGTGTGTGTGTGTGTGTGTGTGTGTGTGTGTGTGTGTGTGTGTGTGTGTGTGTGTGTGTGTGTGTGTGTGTGTGTGTGTGTGTGTGTGCATGTTATGAAATGTCATACAGAAACATTGATACACATTGACAATACAGTAAAAGGAAACTAGTCTTTTTTGCAGTTAATAAAAAAGACCACTAACTTACAGGCAAATTCTGCATAGTGCAACTGTTAGGTAAAGGGTTTTTAGTAACATAATGTGTAGGGTTGGGGTTAGAGGCAGAGTAGAGTTAGGTTTAGTACATGTTAGGAATAATGAGCAGGGAGAGGGGCACTTTACTTCAGGTGCCAGATTGCTACACATGTTCTTTTTTCTACTGTTGGCTTTCATGAAATGTTTCATACTGGCCTCCTTCAACCTTCCTTTTCAGGTCCAACCCTCCCATGCAGACAGAAATGTTGTAAGTTTAAGTTTATATAAGTGTTGTGTATAAAATACCTGTGACAAAGAAGTAACTAAAGCAATAAGCTACACATGTGAATAATAATACAAAATAACATAAAACTTGTTACATTTCTTTTTATCATCTCAAACCATTAAAAGCGATTTCAGAAAAGATAAGTCTTGACAGCTCATCTGAAACCAGCCAACAATGAGCATTTCCACAACCATCATGCTAGCAAAGTGCAGAGGTAAGGGGCTTGATAGAAGAAGGTTTTATACCCTGAGATGTCAAGGCAGTCGCATGGAACTCAATCTCAGAGGCAGAGCAGAAAACCCAAGTAGAGCAATACAGAACAACCATTTCCATCAAGTTAACAGGGACACAGGTCATGAACAGACAAATAACACTAAAATCTTGTAATTCATCTTGTAATAAATAGGAAGCCAGTGAAGGCTATGCAGAACAGATATACTAATAAGGGAATGTATGAGCAAGTAACCTAGCTGCCAAGGTCCAAATCTGTAACCCCAACACCTGAATCTCCATTTAATATAAATGCTTCCTTTTTTTTCACTTTCCTTTTAACCCCCAAGATGATTCTTTCTGTAACACACAGCTGAAGCAGTTGTTCCTGAATGGTGCACTGTGCTGCCTTTGTGTAGTTAGTCAGCACATTTGTATTTTGGACATCAATGGTCCTCCTAACTATACCAGATTAGTCACAACAGACCTGCACAGCAGACCAGCATGTCACATGAGAACTCCTGGTTTACCTTTTTCTGGGCTAGATCTTTGACTTTAAGACAACATATTAACTTTTTTTCAGGCTTCCAACGTCTCTTTCCAAACTTTAACTTGATGCCTGCATGTTGCAGCTTAACTCAAATGGTATTAATATACATAACCCTCTCTTGACTAAGTGTATACTTTACTAGATCTAGATTAATGGTGCAAGCTGGGTATGCCAGAAGATTGTCTTTGGTAGAAACATACTGTCTGATTAAATTTTGCCTTGCTGAAATGCAGCATATCGGTTATGAACTAGTGAATATGTACTGTGTTGTTTACAGCTTGCAATAACACCAGTTATCCTGTCCAAACACTTATTACAAGAAATTCTGCAGCATGTAAAGTTCATAGCAAAGAAACTTCTTCATTGCATTATAAAAATGAATTATATTCAGCTAGTAAGTTAAATACCATAAGTAAATGTTTTCTTTTTTGGTGGTAATTGCTCTTCTCCCTCCCACACTCTCTCTTGAGGTATTCAGAGTAAAGGGAAAGCTTTTTTCTTTTTTTAAATGCAAAAAAAATGTCTTTTTTCCATTACACAAAAGCTGTGCTTCACCAAAGTTAATGAAGTTAGAGCCTCACACTGGGAGGTGCAAATCCCCTGCAGAAATATTTATCTAATGCAATCCCCTGCAGAAATATTTATCGACACTATATTAATCTGATGTGTTATGATACAATGACAGCTGTTGACAGTTTTTTTTATTCAACAGTTCATTCTCACTATATTGGGTTCTAACAGCTCAACACACACAATAAATCAGTATGATTGCTTCTTTGGCACCTTCTAAATTTCACAATAATTAAAATATTAGTCAGAGTACAGTTAAGGAAAGAACAATACATCAACACAGACAATGCTGAAATCAGAAAGGCAAAAGCAAGCAAGTTTTACCAGGAGCCACTACAAAATGAGGAAATATTTCTTTTTTCATAAAGATACAAACCCCATGTCAGTTCCAATGTGAAGGGCTGCTATTACCACTCTCCTCTTTCTAAAATATATCAACACTAATGCCTGATAAATTTAGAGAAGGGCACCATGAGTTTACAGGCAATTCCCTTTCTCCAAATGTATTTGTTAATTTTCAGAATTCTGCTATCACTGTTGAGAGTGTCATTCTTTTGGCAATTATTTCCTCTAAGCATATCTCTCAATATCTGAGCATAAGAAATCTGGACAAAGGCCCCAAAATAGGGACAGATTTTAAATATTGCTCCTATAAATTTAGAAAGTTGCCAGAATAACAGGTTTTGCACTATAAGGTATTTTCTGAAGGGTATGAAGTCTGAAACTCAAATGTCTGTCATTATGTAGTATTATTTAGTCGCTTCAGTCCACGATGATTTGCCAGAAAACTACAAATTTTATGAGGAACAGACCAAAAATATGAGGCAAAAATCTGGACATTCTTCAAAAATCTGGACAGTTGAAAGGTATGACTCTAACTAGCTCTAACCCCTTAAATATCTTCATCTGGCAGCATATACTAATCTTCTAGACCCAGAGTACTAGTCTTCATAGGTAGTTACTAGGCATGCAGTCCAGTAGACATTACTGAGCCTCAGCCCAAATCTTCTAAAGCACTGTCTGATGAAATGACTTGCTTAAGGTCACACAGTAGGCAAATGAAGGCTGAGGGAATCAAACCCTGTACAACAGAAAGTATCTTGTAACAGTTCACAGCCTTAATCCCCTACCAATTGACAAACTAATACATAATGTTTTCAGACTTATACATTACTTCATAGATTCAGCTAAGAGTCTTTACTTGTTTTTCTTATAGAAAACATACATGAAACTCAGCTGGCTTGGTCAATGATTCTGAGTTAATATGGTTGACATTTTTTTTATTTTGCCAAATAAAGTTATTAAAATAATTTAAATATTATATTATTTTCTCTAGAAAATTACTGTAGCTGTTTTAGTGTAAGTATCATAACTTTCAAATTAATACAGTTAAAAGAACAGTGTTATTCCTTTATGCATACAACTGAAGCCTTCATTTTGCTGAATATGTATTGTTATGTTTTTCTGAATACCCTCTGTGTGGTCCTAATGACACAGAAGAGACCAAAATATGAAAAGATTGCATAATGGACCTGAAGTAACAGGAAGGACTTTGCAAACTTAAAATCTCTCAGGTGCCAAGTATATATATTGCCTGAGAAAGTACAATTAGGTGATCAGTAAGTTATTAATTTCAAGGATGACAACAAAACTGGGAACATAGAACTATTTGACTCCTTGGTGATACCTTCAACAGATGTTCCTTTTATTTATGTGCTTATAATTTATGAGCTAGTGGTGGTCTCAGCAGAAAGCAGGTTCACATGTATAGCAAAATATTGCTTTAATTCACTTCCAATACAAAGAGGAGTGGCTGGTAGCAGAAATCTTGGAAGTGAGATTGAAACAATGGCAGTATTTGAACTTGTGGTATCTTGTTGTAAAATAAAACATTCTAAGCAGTGAACACTTACGGCCTTTCCATAGCTGCAGTAAATCACAGCCCACATGCAGCACCAGGAATAGAAAATTTACACTGGGCCTGGCACCCATGTCCCTTATGGACAGAGGTAGCTTATAAATGCCTGGCCCTCAATGTCCTATTTGGATACAGAACATCGTTGTCCTTTTGGGAAAACTTGGCTAGGCTTAACCCTCCCAGGTCATTAGTCTAGTAACAATCTACAAATCTATGAATTTGTGGTTTATTGCACTACATTACAGTGTCAAAAAGACAGGACTTGGCTAACTTTACTAAAAATAGGATAATGAAGCAAACAACTACTTGTGCTCTTCAGTAATGAAAGGAACCAGTGTTGGGCACGAAAGGGAAACAGTTAACCATTTTTAAACCCTAGCAATACCTTTCTGTTGAAACAAAAGTACTTTGAGTACATTTTCTCTCTACTGCAGACAGAATAGAACAAAATGGAGCATAGTATGGTACAACACATACAAGTGTGTGTCATATCTTTGGGTAAACATTACAGATGATGTCACTCCAGCACATTCAAGCCTGCATCATGAAAAATAGTATGCTATTTTGGGTATACATTAATTAATATACTTGTGTGTGTGTATATATATATATATATATATACATGCTTGTGTGTCTTTACATACACATGCATATGTACGTACATACATATATGTAAGTAGTAAGGCCTGTCAGGGTGAGTATTATGGAACAGTTATAGGGAAATAATTGACCACCAAGAGGAGGGTGTTATGAGGCCTAATGGCACAGGTGGTTATATACAGTTCCTGTCCTCTCCTGCTTGTGTTTGTGCTATTACTTTTATCAGAAGGTTATTTTTTACCTTTATAGATGCATTTCCTGCTCCTTATTGCATAATATTTTATTGTTATGCAGATTTAATAATATATGTGTTTCTGGTAAATAGCATTGTATTTTTATTACTTTATTTATTTTTATATGTCTGTGTTTGATAGTTTTCACTCCTGCTAAATGGCTTTTCAAGATGGTTAACAGTTTGTTCTGTGAAGATCTTCTGTGAATGCTTCAGTGGTATCTTAGTGTAATCTGCCTTTCTGGGAAGGAACTTGTTTTAGAGGGTTTAAAATAGACAGAAATTTAGCTTGTCAAGTCAGGTTTGGTGTTTTGCTTTGGCCACATCTCTCAACTGTCCAGATTTTCACAGAATGTTAAGATTTTTGGCTCACATATATGGTCAGTTCTTCAAAATTTGTGGATTTCTAACACATCGCTGAGGATTGAAATTACTAAATAATGAGAGACATTTGAGTTTCAGACTGCATATCCTTCAGAAAAATGCATGATAACACAAAACCCTGTTATTCTAGCAATATTCCAAGTTTATGAGAGCAATAGTTAAAATCTATCCCTTTTTAGGGCCTTTGCCCTAAATTGAAATACAATGTTTGTAGAACTACAATTAAAATTCCCTCTGATATGATAGGTCACACATCTTACTGTAAAAACCTTGCCACATACAATCTTGGGGCAATGTGGGCAAAAAAAATTTTCATACCATATATTTTGTGATGAGCCCCTTCCTGTTTTACTATTTCCAAATAGTTTTTAAAATTTTTCTCTCTCCTATAAACAAATTGTGGTCTCTCCCCATTTTATTTAATATGATAGCATCTGTATATAAAATATATTCCAATTTTTGTTAATGCATTTTGCTATAGCATAGTTGTCCAGGATAAAAGTGGAAATGATAAACCTCTTGTTCATGTCCTCAGTCCTCGTAGAGTGTTTTACCGTCCCCATATCTATATTACTAGTATTATTCAAAATGGGTAAGTAAAAGCCCATTTCTCTTTTGTTCACTACTTCCTGCCGTACATGATTTAAAAAATCAATAGGGTAACCTCTCTTTAAGAACATGTTAATAAGTACATCACACTCATAATGAAAGCACTCGGGTTCAGAAACCATCCGGGTCAGTCTAACTAACTGGCCTTTGACCACTGATTTTTTTCTGATGTTTTGGATAACAACTAGAAAAATGAAGGTATGAGTTTGAAAATGCTGGCTTATGATATATATAGGAAATAAACTTCTGATTGACAACATCCTTCCTAATCTCCACATCCAGAAAAGTAATTCTGTATCTATCAAATCTGAGGAGAAAGAGAAAAATTGTGTGGTGTTATTAATGTAGTTAAGAAATTCCTCCAACCTTTCATTAATGTTATTCCATAAAATAAAAATATTGTCCAAAAATATGGTATAGATAATCCAGCTCTCTTTATAGTCTCTGGTGAGCAAATATTGATCTTCCCACTCAGCTATAACATAACTGGCAAACAAGGGAGTGCATGCAGTGTCCACGGTCACACCAGTGCTTTGCTGTAAAATTGACCTTCAAAATGCATAAAATTATTTTTTAGTACTATTTCCGTCAATGTAACCATAGCATCTACTTTGCTAGTTCCTAGGTGAGTACATTTAAATAGTTGGTTCTCAAACCACTTTAGACCCAGTTCATGTGGAATGACTGTAAACAAGCTATGTGCATCAATAGTTACAAAAATGCTGTCTGGAGAAAATTTGATACCACTCAAAAGCCTCAAAAAATGCCATGAATCTTTACAGACCTGTGCTATATTATTGATACTTTCCTTCAAATTACTATCCAAAAACTTAGCTATATATATCCACAATAAGGTGAAAAGGCAGTTGGGCCATGTCAGTGTGTATTTTGGGATCACAAATATACTGGCTGTGACAGACCTAGTGTTATACATAAAGTCAAAATCACTTTTAATAATTTGCCCCTGGAATAGCATGTAATGCAGTTAATTGTCAATCCTGGAATAAGCTAAGTGAATTTCATTTCTAGAAACTTCTTTGTAAGTCTCATCAAGTAAAAGTGTATTTATACAGTTGAGATAATCCACCTGATACTTGATAACAAGTCCTCCCCTTTTACCAGGTTTCATAACACATATACTAGGATCCTAGATAATGTCATGTAACAACTTTCTCTCACTTTTATTTAAATTACAGAACTTAACCTCACATCCTCACATAGTGCACTTAGGAGATACCAAATATCAAGTTCACAAAACTTTTCAAAAAACCTACACTGTATGTCTGTTGTAAGGGGGGATTAAACACACTAGGCCTATGCAAGCAATTGCTATTAGCAAACATTCCATTATTACTGAAATAAAGTGCCAGATTTAATTTCTGTGCAAACAGTTTTAAATCAATGGTAGTTTTTGTCAAGATCACTCTACTGGTAGGCACAAATGAAAGCCCTTTAGCCAAAATGTCTGCATGTGAAGTGGTGACCTGTTTGGAAGGGTAGTTAAATATTTTAAAGTCACCACTATCATTTAGAACTAAACTGAAAGTCACTGCAGCAGTCTCACCTAAAAGAGAGTCACTAACTCTTATTTCTGGTTGCGATTGTTCCAGCAGTTCCTGTTGGATTTCACCCCTTGCTTCACACAGGTCTCTTTGGATTTGTTGTGTCGCCAAGAGTTTGCTTGTTGTTTGTCGCTCCTTATTCTCTCAGATCTCCTGACTGCTTCCATTACTAAAGGGGCAGGCTCAACATTCTGTACTTTATTTGAACCTTCTGGTGGTGGAGGCAGAACTTCCCCTCTAGATTCATGCTGTCCGATGACCTTTGGAACTAGGAAGTTTAGGGTATGCTTTACCCCTCACATACTCATCAGTTGCACTGCTTATCCACACTGTTGAAAAAGTTGGAATAATTAGTTTCATAATGACTAAAGTGAAGATCATTTCAAATGGTTTTGTTTAAAGCATCCATTTGTTGGGATAACTTCTCCAGTTGGAAATTGCTATATTTAACCATGATCCACATGATATCACATTCAGCTTTATCAAATACAGTGTGTAATTCACAGACCATGTTAGGCTTATCGGAGATGGCATTAGGGTACCGCCGCAGTCAAAGTCCCTTAGGTACAAGTTGAAATTCAATATTTTTTTAAACAAATAACTGTTCTGCAACTGTAGCTTTTAAAGGAGAAAAGTGGGCTTTCAAAGGAGTGCAGTAAATCACCCATTGAGTGAAAATATTTAGTAGGAATGAAATGGCATGGTTCCTCCATATTTATATTAAACTGGTTAGTCTTTCAATAATTGAATTCAAAGGAGGATTTCCCATGTGGTCCTGACCTGACTTTGCAGTAGCTTGGATCAGTGGTAACTCAAAACTAAATTCAGAACTGCTCATGCCACATTGTGTAGACTGCATCATATTAGCACCTGAATAAGCTAAAAATTGCTGGCTAACCTGTTGAAGCAGTAGTATCAGGTCTCCCACGGCTGTAGAATTTACCACACACAAATGCCCATTGTCCATTCCAGTGCATGCACCAAGGTTAGACCACAAACTAGGAACCAAAACATATACACAAATGAATGAATGAATAACACACCACATTTGTGATGCAGAGAAGGACAACTCAAAGCCAGCTGTAACGTACCAAAGCTTTATTCCATAGTTAAGTGCTTTTGTTCTTACTGTTTTCAGAACTTCATCAGAACTAAAATAATTTATTAAAACACTGTTTAAATAACCCACCAAAGATCACATGATAAAATGCACATGATAAAAAAAGAACAAATAAAATCACACACTGTCAAAGTGTTTCGATTTTAAAATTGAATTAATTGAAACAGTCTTATTTAAATGAGGGTAGTTTGTGGCATTTAATTCAATTTGCCACCTCAATTCACAGGCATCTAAGTGTTCATCCATTATCCTACCCTGAATGCCCTTCCTGATTTGTTCAATAATTAACAAACCAAATGTGTGTGTATGACAAACCATAGCATGTTTGTAAAGAGCATTCATGAGTTTGTTTTTCCTAATATCTAAACAATGCTCATATATGAGGTCTCTTAACCTCCTAGAAGTTTTTCCCACTTAAATGCCAAAGTAATGGTTAAAGGTGTTATCACCAGAACTGCTTCTTGTGCTGGCAGCCACCTGACTAAGAAGGAGAGGATTAGTGGATCTTCAAAGCATTAGACTACAGGAAAGGTCAAAGGATTTGTAAGAGATGGAAAGGCCTGGCTGAAAGAACAGCTCTGAGTCAAAGGACAGGGTCTGTCTTAGCCAAGAAAAGAAACTGCACTTTTAACTGGGCTATAAATGTACATCTCTATGATTTTGCCTGTAACCTAAGATGAAAGGGGAAGGAGATATCACAGAAGCAGTAGATAGTGTAGGTACTCATGCACTAGACAGACACAAATCATACTAAAGGAGCAAAACGAGTGGCTTAGAATATGGTTAATTATGTTATCATGCAGTGCAAGGAGGATGGGAAAGAAAACTGCTGAGATGCATACAAAGATGTATTAGAGGATACATACAATGATGTATGAGAGAATGGTGCACTTTGTTTAAAAATGGTCAGCTGATAAAAGCAGGTAGAAAACAAAGGTGTCAGAGTATAGCTTGTTAAGGAATGACAGAAAGGGGAGACATAATGGGGTGTTAGAGAGCTATGTGAGGAAGGTATTAAATACAAGGTCAGAAGGTAGAAGAAACAATACTCTCATGAAGAGACAAGGATGATGTAAGAGCAAAACAACCAAGGAAAGCAGTTTGGCAGTACAGATACGGGAAGCAGGAGGGCTGTTGGAACTAGACAATGTATTAGACTCAAGATATATCAGCAGAAAAGTAGGATGACAGAAAGGTGAAGGGAATAAGGAAACTTTATAGAGAAAATAAAGTTACAGTCACAGAAATCTGAGGACCTGAGCCTGCCAGAACCAAACTGTGATGTCTCAAGCTCCAAGGTAGAAATGTAGTAGAAGGTCACTAACACTCTTCAAGAGAAACCTTGACGAGTGGATGGGTAACAGAAAATACACCCCTGGGGTCACTTCATTGGCTCTGCTTGACAGAGGATCAGTTAATTAATCAATGGGGCAGTGAAAGCCGACACACTCTGGCTAGGCTTATAAATGCCCTCGGGCAGATAGCCTAGTACCTACCTATGAACCTATAACCTATAAGATAAAAGACATCTTGGAACATGGTGGTTCCACCAGTTAGTGCAGGACTCTACCAGAAGGGCCAGTATTCAGGATGTGGTCTTAATGAAGATAAAGGGTGTTAAGGATGTCCAGGTGAAAGTACCGCAAGAAAAGAAATGATTCACCTTTGTGCAGTTTAAGTGAAGAAGGTAGTTAAATCTCAAATACAACATTAATGGTTTGGAATACCAAAGTATATGTTATGCTGAGCTTGGGGATAGGATCAAAGACAAGTTCTAGATCTGGAGGCAAATCAAAGCAGGAACAAGATATGTGAATGAGAGAGGGAGGAGAAATCAGATAAAATCAATCAGGCAGAACTAAAATGTGAGGCTAGTGATCAGATCAAAGGAGGTGGCATACAAGAGGTGGAATGGAAGAGGTATAGAAGAGATAAGGCAAAGTAGTGAGAGTTGGGCAGAAGAGTCATAAAGCAGGGGAGTGTAGTAAATGCACAAGTCAAAACAGAATCAGTAGAAGGGGTTAAGGAGTGGAGCAGACTATTTTTATATGGTTGAAAGAAAATAGAAACAAACCTAGCCAGGTTAAGTAATGATAGGACAGACTTCATGCAGGACAGGGAAGAATCAGAGGTATTGAAAATACTTTACTTCAGACATGATAAACAAAAGGTAGGGGAGGCTTTGATGCAGGATGGGAGGTTACTTGACAGGTGAGTACCAGTAGACATGGTGTACGGGGATATCACCAAGCACAATTAATCAGGTTAATACAGGTACCTGTTAAGAAAAGTGAACCTTTTTCAGTTAGTGACTAGGCTACAGCAGCCAGCTCCATGGCATAGAAGGAGAAAGTATTATCTACGGCCCAAGTGACCTTGTTTCAATTAGCAGCTCTGTATTTAAGGTGCTGGCAGGGAAGGAATGACAAGCCAATCCCAGCGGGAAGGGGCATTCATCTTGGCACTCCATGAAGGCAGGTTTGGTCCACAAAGAGGGGAGTAGCCCTCAGATGGTTGTGGGATGAGCAAAGTGGTGGTGGGATGGACAAGAGGGTAGGACTTACTGTAAAAAAATCTTTCCACGCGTGGAAGCAGTTACCAGCAAGACCCCCATTATACCCTTATGTTCCACTCTGGCCTCAGCCTGAAAATTGATACAAGTCCATGCAGATAAACAGAGGAGCTGCAAGACCTATTAAAAGACAGCAGCACTGGGGTAAATGTCTGGAATGTACAAAGCAAGGAGGGTGGGTGGAAACCAAATGAAATGACTAAGGAATGGTTGAAGGATAGGATATGGTGAGTTGTAGTCATAGGTATAATGTTAGAAATACAGTCACTAGTGGAGGAGCACATGGGTTGGTTCTGAGTCCAGCATTCTTCAATGTGCACAGTTCAGGCATATTTCATACAGGAGAGAAGAGTGTCAGCTTCTTTGATGGAAATGCCAAGTCAGGCAGATCATCCTGTCTGTTGATTACACAAAGGTACTAAGGTAGGTGAAGCAGTGCAGGATGGGCAGAAAAATCTAAGGAAGGACAAGGAAAGACAAGGAAAGTTTGACAATGTGAGCAGAACATTGTCAGCTGAGGTTCATTGCAGATAACTGCAAAGTACTTTTCTTAGGCCACAATAACTGCAGCGTGAAGCATCAGCTAGAGGGAATGGAACTGATGATGATCGTGTGGAAATGGATCTAGGAAGTACAAAGCAAACCTGGTCTGCCCAAATGAGTCAGTTGATAGGGTTTTGTCAGCAGCAAACAGAATGTTGGGGTGTATACTAAAGAAAATAAACTCCAGAAGCCAAGAAGGAATGCTCCTGCTTTGCCAGAATCTGTTTAGACCACACTTTGGGTACTGTATGAAACATTCAGTTCTAGAGGCCATTTGAGGAAAGGAACGTAAATCTGTGTGTGTGTGTGTGTGTGTGTGTGTATGTGTGTGTGTGTGTGTGTGTGTGTGTGTGTGTGTGTGTGTGTGTGTGTGTGTGTGTGTGTGTGTGTGTGTGTGTATTTCTACACACACACACACACACACACACACACACACACACACACACACATACACATATATACATATATATATATATATATATATATATATATATATATACACACACACACATATATGCATATATCTATATGTAGATGGATATATATATATATATATATATATATATATATATATATACATAAAATGTGTGCATGTAGATGTATATATGGCTATATCTTGACATGTACACAAACACAAGCATACATGTATGTAAATCTTTGCAGTTCACATTGTCAAACGTTCATGTTGTGAACAAAGTGAAGTGCAGAATGCTTTTAGTGAATACTTTGGTGCAAGAGGTAAGTGGGTTTGCATTAGGTGAGGGATTGTATGCATGTGTTAGTGTGGGTTAGGATTAGAGCAAATGGAGGTAAGGGACAGTTTAGTGTTACACGTGTGCAGTAATGTATGGTGAGTTGTGGGATTAGGAGTTGGAGTATTTGTGTCTGACTGTTTCTGGGTTAGAGTTAGAGTTAGGGCTAGGTAAGGGGATAGTTTTAGTGTTGCATTGTTTGGATATGTATGGGTAGTGTGTCTGAATGTCTTATGTAGTGATACTGTTAGGGAACGTGTTTTTTGTAAACTAATGTGTAGTGCTTTATCCCCCCAGCCCAGCCTTATTCATGTGTTCTAACCCTAGCCCTAAACCTGCCCCTGCCATTAACACCAACCCTACATATTATCTTATGAAAAATCTATTCCCCACTATTTAGAAAAAATGTATCTGGAGTTGCTGTTAGTGTTTTCATTTTCTTTTTTTATAAGACTCATCAGACAGCAAAAGAGGACACACTCTTTTTTGATCTGAATGTATTCAGTACATTGCTGTTTTGGTAAATGGATTTGTCAATGTGCAGTGATTGATGAAAGTGATGAATTCAAGTATCACAATAAAAAATGTTGATGCATAAGCAGCACAGCACAGCTCTTCCACTTTCTGCAACCTATACCCAAGGGGTGTGCATATCTGTGTATTTATATAATGCAACACACATATATTTTATTTTATATTTGTTAACTGGGAAAGTCCAACTTGGAATGAGCCAATTTTCAGTGGAGGCCCAGGGAGAAATGCTCCTGATGCATGTCTTTGTAACGTGGGAGGAAACCAGAGCACACCCACACAAATGCAGGGAGAACATGCAGACTCCACACAGAAGGCACCCCTGCCGAGAATCGAACCGCAGAACCTCTTGCTGTGAGGTGACAATGCTAATGCTGCACCACTGTGCCATCCGGTATATAAGGGTTCAGTACATAATATCAAAAAAACATAATACCAATGCCCATAATTCTAACACCAGATACCCAAAAGATGAGAAGACCGGAAGACTAGAAGCACGAAATTCAAAATCCCGAGGTTCGGAGATGTTGAAGTAGCGCTTCTGGTGTTGTGTTTTGTGAATGGATGGTGGAAGGTCAGGTAAGTATCTATGTCTGAGTGTGTTGTTTAGGGGCTTTTGTGTGTGAGTGTGTGTTGTGACTGTGATGTGTGTGTGTGCGAGGAGAATGTGGGTGTGTGGTCGTGTTTTCGTGTGTTTGTCTGTGTAGTGCAACCTTGGAGTTAGAATATTTAAGTAGGGGGGTGTAGGTTAGTGTGTTTGTGTTTTGGGTGAAGGTGTGTGTATGTGTGTGGTATATGTTTAGTGCAGTGTTCAGAATTTTGAATTTCGTGCTTCTGATTTTCCGGTTTTCTTGTCTTTCGGGTATCTGTTCTCAGGATTATGGGCGTCGGTATCATGGATTTTCACTGTTATGTAGTGAACCCATATATATATATATATATATATATATATATATATATATATATATAAATATATATATATATATATATATATATATATATATATATATATATGTGTGTGTGTGTGTATGTGTCTGTGTGTGAGTGAGTGAGTGATTGAGTGTGTGTGTCTTTTAATAGGTCTGTATCATTTTGTTAAAAGTAGCTTTGACTGAAAGCAAAAACAATAGGTCGAAATGACTGAATGTACTTTAAACTGACTGTACTTTTGACTGAAAAGCCATTTCATTGAAAAATGTAGAAGTCTATAGATGATATTTCTGATGTCTTTTGTGATCACAGGAGTTGTTATGGACATTTTTAGAAGGTTTTGTGTAGCCTGACAATGCTCACCATCACATTGTACCCCCAGATTTGTTGATGATTAAGTTTGTGCACCAGCATTAAATTACTGTGTGGTGTTTTTTTCTATTCTCCGTAGGTTGTGTGACCATGAAGTTAAAATAAATATTTAGTGGGGAGTGAGGGTGGAGACCTCCTCTTTGGGATGCAGGTGGGCATGTTCCCCTGTAAAAAAAAAAAACTTTTCATGGTATGTATGTTGTGTAGAATGTTTTTGACAAAATTCTTTTTCATCCAAAAATATATTCAGTCATATTTACCAACTATTTTTTTTATTTCACTTAAAGCTTAAAGGTCTCTGTTGGAGGTGGATTCCCCTATTTTGACTATATGTATTATATCAGTGAGCCAGTTAGCGACCCATCTATCTAATGATGTATGGTTTGATACCTAGCTGGGTGAGTTTGTCAGTTATCCCTGAGTGGGGGATAGTGTCAAAAGCCTTGGCTATGTCTAGGTAGACTGTATGCACAGATTTCCCCTCATCAAGGGCTTGGTGACTATCGCGAAGAAGTCCACCAGGTTTACCAGGCATGATCTCCCTTTGACAAATCCAAATTGCATAGCGTCAAGTGTTTGGAGGTTACCAGTGTCTTTGTTGATAAGGTTCATAATGATTCTCTCCATGGTCTTGCAGATAAGGCTAGTTAGGCTAATAGGTCTATAGTTCCTGGGGCCATGAAAGCACCACCTTTGTGCAAGGGGATACCAGTGGCCTCTTTCCATTCAGCTAGGGCAAAGCCAGTGCTTAGATTATGACTGAAAATAGTACCCAATGGCATTGCTAATTTCTGTTTGAGCCCATGTAGGATGGAGTCTGGGATGTTATCAGTCCCATAGATGCTGTGTTTTTAACTTTAGAGAGAGCATTCATGACCCACTCTTTAGAGATAGTGGGTAGAGAACAGGTGGTGGGTATGTCTTGGGGTAACTGTGGTGGGGAAAGGGGAGTGATGTTTTCACAGAACATGTCAGCTATGTCCACAGGCTCAATATCATTAACTAACAGTTCAGCACAAATCTGAGCCTTTTCTTTTAAGTGACAGATGTAACTAAAGAATGCCTTATGGTTGTCCTTAGTTGAGAAAGCTAATTTGGATTCATAGCTGGCTTTGGGGGACCTCACAAGGAGTCTTTTTGATTGTTTAAGCTGAGTAGGGAGTGTTTCCAGTTTGGGGCTTGCTCCCTCTTATTCTTAGACAGCAATTTCTTCCTCTTATTGTAAAGCCTGTTAATGACAGTTGTCCACCAGACACAACTGGTCTTCCTTGAGAAGTGTGTTTTGGTCCTATCCAGTACAACTATGTCAATGCAGTTGTTCAGGTGCTTGTATATAGCATTTGTGTAGAACTCGGCATAGTAGCCAGTTACATATGAAGGAGGAGGTGCAGTGAAGCTACTTACACCATCCTGTAAGAGGTTATAACCTGCTTTGGAGAAGTTTTTTAGTTTTATTTGTGCTACGGTGGGGGGGGGGGGGTCAGGTATGACAGTAACTTTTAATGAGACTAATTTGTGGTCAGATCTCACCAGGGAAGACCTCACAATGGGGGTACTACAGTGGTCCCCCATATCGGTAAGCACCAGATCCAGGATGCTGGCACCCCTTGTGGGGCTGTCAACTAGCTAGTCCAGGGCATTGGAGTTAATGAAGTTGAAAAAATTTTGGGCAACTGAGTTTCTACATGAGTAATATCTCCAGTCAATGGATGGATAGTTAAAGTCACCCAAAACCATGGTGTTCAGATGTATCTTGATAGACTCAAGTAGATCCAAACAGGCAGAGTGGGTGTCCTGATTTATGGAGGGGGTTGTGTAGCTGGCAATGACTTCAACAGGTGTCCTACTAACAGTTAATTGTACCTGAAGTATCTCCAGGGAATCATGCTGTCTAAGCAATCTAGAGGTGCATTTATCTTTAATAAATATTGAAACACTGCCTCCTTTAGTTTTCATACCTTCAGTTTGTGGTCTGAACGTGTGGAAGGAGGTGTAGCCTGTTATGGCTAGGGTGCTCTTCATGCACTTGAACCAGGTCTCCATGACTGCACAAATGTCTGTGTCTTCCAAGGTGAGGACTGCTTCCATTGAATGCAGTTTCACGTTAAGACTCCTAGCATTTACCAGCAAAACCATGAGGTTGTTCTTAGATGGAATTCTTATGTCAGGAATTTTGTCTTTGAGACACTGCCTAAAAAAGGCACTATGTGGATGGCTAGAGCCTTGACCAGTAGCCAAAATCCCAGGGGTGACAAATGAAGACCATCTCTGGAAAAGCATCAAGGGCTGTCGATCATGTCATCTCAGACTGACAGATACTGTATCTCCTTGGAATGACACCAGAAACTAAGCCAATTATTGAAGTCAATCATTTTCTGTTTGTATTGAGGCATCATCCTAGGTGAAGGTAAAATGCTGCTTAAGGTTAGGGACATATCTGCCTGAGACACATAGTCCGAGAGCCCAATTATGTCTCTCTTCATATAGTCCAAACAGGTATATCTCAAGTCATTCACACCAATATGGACAGAGTCATAACAGTACCTGTTGTTGAGACACTTTAGTGCATGTGTGATATGGTGGATCCTGGCACCTGACAAACAGCTGACCGTGACCTTCTCCTTATCCACCCTGGTGAGACAGACATCTGTATGTCTCATGATGGAATCACCTATAACTAATATGTTTGGTTTTGTGTTTTGCCTTAAGGGCTTTACAGGTGAGACACTGGTATGTGAGCTATTGTGTGTATTATGTGTAGAGTGCTTGTGTTTGTCAGAGGTTTCTAATGTTTAACTATGTTTCTGGTGAAGACCTCCATATATCTAGGTATGGGGGATGTGGGTTTGGGTGGAGTAGCAGGTGAGATATGCATGCAGATGACCCGGTCATAGTCATATATACTAATTGGTGTGTGAGAGAGCATGGATTCAAGGTTCTTAATATAGTTGCATCTCTCATATGTTGACTTTGTGTGGTCTAGGAGCAGAGGGTTGCTGGTAAACATGTGGCAGTTACTACATGGCCTCAGGATGCTCATGTTGACCATGCTGGCTGGAGAAACTGTGGGAAGTTGTACATCCATAGTGTTGGGTAAATTTATATTGTCAGGAAGAGAGGTTGCACTTAGGAATGGCTAGTGGGTGAGAGGTGTGTTGGAACCGCTAAGGCTAGACTTAGTGTTCTACCTGAAAGTAGAGCTGAGCCACGAAAAACCTGTGGAGGACCACAAACAAAGTGCCAAGGGAAGATTTAGCAAGCAAAATGTTTGCTACTATAATCACCAACGGTAACTACCTCTGCATGGCAGTGTGCGATGGTGCGTGACACATAAGAAGCACAGATGAGTGGCCTATATAAAACAAGAAATAATCCTTTTAACTAAAACTAGCAAATAAGGATGACTCTCTGAGCTGTAGTCCAATCACCCTCAATTAGATGGGACCCAGACAGCACTCTCCTCCCACAAGGGTGCAGAAAGGCCTTTTCCAACAAGAATAGCTTCAATTTGATACTCAAAGTTTACAAAACAGACCCAGAAATGGCCAGCTTAGAACTGGGCTATGCTACAGCTAAACTACTACAATATGCCGTAAAATGTGGCCAGAAACATTTCTGACAATTCAAACAGACAATAGAATGCAAATACTAATTAAGAGTGCAATATAAGAGCAGAAACAGGCACTTACAGTTAGCTAGAAGCACTGGATGCCTCAGATATTTCAGTATCTCAGTGAAAAGCTGGTTTTAGTGCTCAAGTGATACAAGGCAGTCTAAATTCCATAAGACTGAATTTAGCCTATGCTAAGTGCAGAGGTATTTGAAATGTAAAGTGCATAAAATCACAGTCACAACAGCAAAAAAAAAAAAACTGTACAAAGCAACAATTCAGTAGAACAATGTCCTCAATGTAATCAGGCTACTAACAAGCAGTAATAAAAGAGGCAAAATAAATGCAATTGAACACTTTAAGAATAGCAGCAAAAGCAAAATAAAGTACTAAAGTAGGAAAAGGCACTGAATAAGTAAAGTAAAATACAAGGTTAAGAGCTAACCAACTGGTCCAGGGCCATACCTCTCAACTGTACAGATTTTCACAGAATTTACAAATTTTTGCCTCATATTTTTGGTCCATTTTATTTATAAAATTGCAGTTTTCTGGCAAATTAGTGAAAAATCATTAAAGATTGAAGTTAGAAAATAATGACAGACATCTGAGTTTCAGACTTTATACCCTTCAGAAAAGTAATGCTAATGCACAACCTGTTATTCTATCGACTTTCTAAGTTTGTAAGAGCTATATTTAAAATGTGCCCTATTTTTGGGCCTTTGTCCCACTTTTACTTATGGCTTTGTCCAGATTTCTTGCTCTAAGAGGTTGAGAGGTATGTCCAGGGCATTGGAGTTGATGAAGTCCAAGAACCTTTGGACAAGTATGTTAGCACACATATAATTTACCCAATCTATGGATGGGTAGTTAAAGTCACCTAAAACCAGGGTGCTTAGTTGTATCTTGAGTGACTCAAGAAGATCCAAGTATGGAGTGTGGGTATTCTGGTTCATGGAGGGGGTCCTATAACTGGGAATAACTTGGAAAGGGGTCTTACCTAAAGTCAATTGGTCCTGGATTAGTTCAAGGGAATCATTTTGTTTAACCAAGCTAGAGCTGTATTTATCTTTGATGAATATTGATACTCCACCTCTTTTAGTTCTCGCACTTTCAGTTTGTGGTCTGAATGTGTGGAAGGCATTATAACCCAGTATGGCTGGGGTGCTTTCCGTGGCGTTAAACCAAGTCTCTGCGACTGCACAGATGTCAGCATCTTCTAAAATGAGGGCTACTTCCAGAGAGTGCAGTTTTAGGTTTAGACTTCTAGCGTTTAGCAGGATAATCTTGAGGTTGCTTTTTGAAGATATTTTTACATCGGGAATTTTGTTGATGTGACAAGGCCTAAAAAAAAGGCACTATGGGGAGGCAAGAGCCTAAGAGAGTAACTGCAATCCCAGAGGTGACAGATGAAGACCATCTCTGGCAAAGCAGTGTGGTCTATCTACCATCATCCCAGGCTAACAGGTACTGGATCCCCTTAGAATGACACCAGAAACTATATCAATTGTTGAAGTCAATATTTTTTTTGCTTGTAATGTGGCATCATCTTAGGTGAAGGTAGTATGCTGCTCAATGCTAGGGACATACCTGCCTGAGACACATATTCAGAGAGCTCAGTCATGTCTTTCTTCATACAGTCCAGTGAGGTATGTCTCAAGTCAACATGAACTATGACAGTACTTGTTGTGGAGAGACTTGAGTGCATGTGTGATCTGGCGGATCCTGGCATGCGACAGACAGCTGACCGTAATGTTCTCCTTGTTCAGCCTGGTGAGTGGGACATCTGTGTGTCTCACTATAGGGTCACCTATGATCAAAACATTTGGTTTAGATGTGCTTTGCCTTACGTGCTTGTTTGGTGAGATTCTTGTGCTTGTGGTTTTATGTGTATTGAGTGCTAAAGGTACTGTATTTGGTGTACTATGCTTGTGTTTTGGATGTCTCTGGTGTTTAGGTAAATTTCTGGTGAGTACCTCCACGTATGATGGTTTTTGTGTTGAGAGCGTGGTTTGTGCAAGAGATGTACTATGTGGGCTGGGAACATGTTCTGTGAATGAGAGAGCAAGGATTCCAAATTCTTAGTGCATATGCATCTCTCACAGATTGAGCTTGAGTGATTTAGGAGTAGTGGGTTGTCAGTGTACATGAGGCAATTGCTGCACTGCCTCAGGATACCCATCTCAATTAGGCTGGCAGGAGAAGTGGAGGAGAAATGACCATCTATAATACTAGGTGTAAATGTGCTTACTTTAATGAAGAAGGATGTGGTTTAATTGTGGGCTTAATGCTGGGTCTATACTATTGGGGCACTCAAGAGGTATGAAGCTATTATTGATTAGGAGATTTTAGTTAAAGTGGCAAATGCTGTAGAAAGCCCAGTTGAGGTGCTTTCTGGGCAGCTAAGCACAATTTAGGGGACTCCTCAGTTGGAGCATGGACAGCTTCTAAGGGAAAATAAATCTACTTTAGCTTTTGTGTCTATAACCGCCAATGGTTTCCTCCATTGAGTGGTGCGGTGTAAAGATGCAACAGATCTCTCGGATTGCTCAGATGAAGATAGAGCAGTGGCTGGTCACCAAATTCTGTAGAGCTGCATTAAAACAGGTGCAAACCTGTGCAAATGTGGGGCTTATGCAAGCAATTGTGAGAACCCTTTTTAAAAACAAGTTAAGCAATTTTCAAACAAGCTAGCCGATGGGAATGCTCAAATATTGAGCCTTATTCCAACAATCTCCAACTTAGATAGGTCCTTTGCTACACTCTTCTGCCATAAGGGTTAAGAGGGCCCTCTTAATGTAAGATGGCTACTTTTAGTGTTCAGATAATGCCAACTGTCTAGATTCAGCAAATCTGAATCTAGCGTATACTAGAAAATACACAAGTACTAGAAAATACAAAGTGCAGTAAAGCAGTCTCAAACAGCAAACAGTTGAAATAATGAAACAAAAAACATTTAATATGGCTAAAAAACAGTTAAAAGTAGATGGCTATTCAGTAATACACAGTTTAAAAGTGTAGTGCAGTGAATACAAATACTTCTTTTTCTATAGATTTGAAAGGATGCCTTGGATTCACTTGTTTTGACTCCACAGATTAGAGAGGGCTCACAAATCCTACACCAGCTCCTGTAAATCCTTTCATATGGTTGCCAACACCATCCTTTTTACAAACAAAATTCTCCCATGCTAACCCCAAAATGTAACTGGCATACACAGCCACCTATGCCAATGATCATTATGCTCATTTAAGTAAATGAATTGAAAGAACAATTCCTAACAAGACCAAATACAGTGGGAAATTCAATAACAAACCTTCCTGGTGGTCAGTACATACAAATAAACTTTACAAAGGAAGAAGGAAACTCCTTACCTCTCATCACAATCAGAATATAAAACAGCTCACCAAGAAACTGAAGGTAACGATTACAACCAGCAAAGCCTCTTATGAATGTAGGCTAGCTCCTGAGGATAAGGATAATTATAAGGCCTTCTTCATTTGTTAGAACACAAAGGAATAATTCACAACACCTTTCAGATCATGTCTATGATGACATCTCCTATTCAAATCCTAATGATATTTCCAAAATATTAACAAGTTTGCCTAAATGCCTTCCATGAAATTATGCCCCAGACATATAGGAGTCACTTCACGTACTTACTGTCACCAAAGGCCATATCCTTAAAGTGCTCTACAAGACCAATAATACTTCTCCAATGGGCTCCAACAACCTTCTGAGTTCTCTTATAAATAATGCCAAAAAGCTCCTTCCTAATCCCCTCCTTATGTCATTCAACCTAAGCCTTGCCACAGGCTATGTTCCTGAACAATGGTGCACTGCTTTGGTGATGCCCATTCATAAGGGTATCCCCACACCAGACCCAAGCAACTACAGACCTATTTGTCTTAATAGTTTCACCTGTAAACCCATGGAACACATCAACAGTGATCTCATAAATGAAGATATTAAGTATTTAGTCAGGACTGATCAAGGTTAATTCAGATTTGTTAATGGCAGGTCATGTTTCCACAGTCTTTCAGCTTCTTTGAAAAGGTCACACTTGCTGTGCACCATACTTGCATTGAGCTAGCAAAAGTATTTGATACTGTACCAATCAATAGGACTGTAAACAAGCTAATAGCCTTAAACATAGATCCATGTGTGTAAAGATGGATTTCAAAATGGCTCAAGGACATAATGCATGTTGTCAGGGTCATTTATTGACAATATGCCTCTTGCATTCACCAGAGATCTGTACTGGCCCTCTCCTTTTTGTCATTTATTTCTCTGATCTCAACACTGGCAACAATGACCTCTGGATAACTATGTCCATTAATGATTGCAAGTTGAGTATAGTTTTCAAATCAACAAATGATAGAAATTGCCTTCAAACAGTAGCAAATTGCATTAACAAATGGGGCACTGAGAGAGGGCTTGAACTAAATGCTAAGAAATACAGAATCATTTCCTTTGGAAAACAACAAATGACCACCACCTTCTGTATAAATGCAACTCATTCTCCAAAGAATCTGTCATTAGAGACCAGGGTACCTGGGTAGATGGCTTCCCCTCCTTTTATCATCATGTAAACTGTAGTTAGGAAGTCCTTGTATGTATCACAGTTAATCACCAAGATAATTTCTTCCAAAACTAACTAACTATATTGTTCCCCTGTACTCTTCCCTGGTTGAACACATTATAGAATATAATACATTCTTTGACAAGTATCTCACTAGACTTATCAAGAAACTCAAAAAACTGCAGAGATTCCTAATATTGGACCTTAAAAATCTTAGCCATCAGGAAAGACTGGATTCACTGTCTTTGTACTTAGTATCATATAGACTCTCGAAGGTGACCTGTGCATTGCTTTCTGTGCTATAAGGGATCCCATTATTTAAGACCTTTTTTCTTGATGTGTCAAATAGTAATGCCAACACTAAAACAAGAGATCCGATCCATATAAGGGAATAAATAAAGCTAAATAGAGAGATAGGTTCAGCACCTAGAGCCCCGCCCCCTTGCTCTGGAACAGGTGTCCCACCCCCTTGCTCTGGAACAGATGCCCCTTGTATGTCATGCAGTACAATTCCCTCCTTTAAATATAGCTTAGACAGTTAGATGGGTACCATGAAATAAACTCCAGTACTTACAGGTCTTCCACTTGTTTGAAAAGTTTGGCAGATTTTGAGTGGTTATTGACAGGATGCACATGGCCCTTATTCTAATAGTCTTCTGTTTACCATGATTTGTATGATCCCTATAATCATAACTGCCATTATGTGTTCATGACATGGATGCCAAGAGTACTCTTGAACTTTGCTGTCAAAGTAAATTTCTTATCATACATGTCTTCAGTTAATAATACATTGGTTGTGAGTGGAAACCTTATATTTGTTCTCTGTATTACACTTATAAAAACAGTTAATGACACCCAACAAGCACTACATAAAATCATGCATATGGAATGTGAACCTAATGAATGTGATAATGCTGAACATTAAGCTATCAGAATTGTAAAGTCTGTTATCTGTCGCCATGCTGTTACTAAACTTGTTGAATGCATAATTATAGTAGAAAGAAAAGAGCTGCAAGAGTTGTTGGATTTAGGGAGTCCTTGCAGTGTTTCATTGTACAAACCAAACTACTCCCTTCAAATACACATGGTAAGACATAAGCAGTACATACTTTAGCAAGTGTTATATTTAATTTCTGGCCTGTCTGCACCTTGACAGTGCCTGTTCTGTGTGGTAATTACCTTGTTTGTGTGCCATGGTGACTCCCAAACTTACAGGTATTACAAAAGCAAGCAACACATACCTACTACTTGTCACATATTTTGTTCGTGAACACTTGCCACCTGACTGTTGTGTCAGCATGATTTGGGTAAGTATCATGCCATGAACCCACTACTCATGGGTTAGTATCATGTCATGGCCTCGCTGCCTAAGGATTAGTATTGTGCCATAGCCCCACTACCCATGGTTTGGTATCATACCATGGCCCGCCCCACTACCCATGGATTAGTATCAAGCTATGGCCCCACTACCCGTGGATCAGTATCATGCCACACCCCCACTACCCATAGAATAGTATCATGCTATGCCCCACTATCCATGGATTAGTATCATGCCATGGCCTCACCACCTGTGGATTAGAATCATGCCATGACCTCACTATCCATGCAGTTGATTCATAGGCTGCTAGGGTCATAGATTAGTACTAGGCTAAGTGCTTATGTGGACCATTTTAAGCCTAGCCAATTACCCCATGTGAAAATCAAACCCTGCACCTTAGTTCTGTAAGAGAACAGTTCAAAAAACAGAAAACACCTTGCACAAACACCAACTGGTAATCCGAAAAAGTCAGGATACAAGGATTACGAACCAGGCGTTGAGTAAAAGTCTTTTAATTTAACAGCTTCACCAGCACAGCGTTAAAACATACATTTTGGAAGTGTTTGTATGTTTTAACGCTGTGCTGGTGAAGCTGTTAAATTAAAAGACTTTTACTCAACGCCTGGTTCGTAATCCTTGTATTCTGTAAGAGAACAGCCTTAACCATTATACCAACCATCATGCCACAGCCCCAGTACCTATAAACTGGTATCATGTCATGGCCACACTGCCCATGGATTAGTATCATGCTATGGCCCCACTACCCACGGATCAGTATCATGCCATGGTCCCATTAGCCATGGATTAGGATTAGGCCACTGACCCACTATTCATGGATTAGTATCATGTCATGGCACCACTCCCCATGGATTAGTATCATGCCACAGCCCCACTCCCCATGGATTAGTATCATGTCATGGCCACAATACCCATGGATTAGAATCATGCCATGGCCTCGCAACCTCTGAATTAGTATCATGCCATGGCCCCACTACTAATGGATCAGTATCACAGCATGGCTCCATTACTCATGAATCAGTATCATCCCATGGTCCCATTACCCATGGATTAGGATTATGCCACAGCCCCACTACTCATGGATTAGTATCATGTCATGGTCCCACTACCCAGCGGCTAGTATCAAGCCAAGTCCCCAATACTCATTGATTTGTATCACTGCACGGTCCCATTACCCATGGATTTGTATTATGCCATGACCCCACTACTCATGCATGAATATCATATCATGGCCATACTACCTGTGGATTAGTATCATGCCATAGCCCCACTACCTGTGGATAAGTGTCATGCTATGACCCCACTACCCAGGATTTAGTCTCAAGCCATGGCCCCACTACCCATGGATCAGTATCATGCCATGGCCCCACTACCCATGGATCAGTATCATGCCATGGCTCCATTACCTATGAATCAGTATCAAGCCATGGCCCTATTACCTATGAATCAGTATCATGCAATGGCTCCATTACCCATGAATCAGTATCATGCCATGGTCCCATTACCCATGGATTAGGATTATGCCACAGCCCCACTACTCATGGATTAGTATCATGCCATGGCCCCACTATCCATGGATAGTATTAAGCCATAACCAACTACCCATGTATTAATATCATGTCACAACCCCAGTACCTATAAAATGGCATCATGTCATGGCCGCACTGCCCATGGATTAGTATCATGCCATAGCCCCACTACTCATGGATGAGTATCATGCTATGGCCGCACTACCCATGGATCAGTATCATGTCATGGTCCCATTACCCATGAATTAGGATTATTCCACAGCCCCACTACTCATGGATCAGTATCATGCCATGGCCCCACTACCCATGGATAGTATTAAGCCATAACCCACTACCCATCTATTAGTATCATGTCATGTTCCCAGTACTCATTGATTTATATTATGCTGTGGCCCCACTACCCATGCATGAGTATCAAATCATGACCAAACTACCTGTGGATATGTATCATGCCCCTATTACCTGTAGATAAGTGTCATGCCATGGCCCCACTACCCAGGATTTAGTCTCAAGCCATGGTCCCACTACCAATGGATTAATATCATGCCATGGTCCCATTACCCATGGATTAGGATTATGCCACAGCCCCACTATCCATGAATCAGTATCATGCCATGGCCCCACTACTCATGGATCAGTACCATGCCATGGCCCCACTACCCATGGATCAGTATCATGTCATGGTCCCATTACCCATGGATCAGTATCATGCCATGGTCCCATTACCCATGGATTAGGATTATGCCACAGCCCCACTACTCATGGATCAGTATCATGCTATGGTCCCATTACCCATGGATTAGGATTATGCCACAGCCCCACTACTCATGGATCGGTATCATGCCATGCCCCACTACCCATGGATCAGTATCATGCCATGGCTCCATTAACCATGAATCAGTATCATGCCATGGCCCCATTACTCATGGATTAGGATTATGCCACAGCCCCACTATCCATGAATCAGTATCATGCCATGGTCCCACTACCCATGGATAATATTAAGCCATAAGCCACTACCCATGTATTAGTATCATGTCATGTTCCCAGTACTCATTGATTTATATTATGCTGTGGCCCCACTACCCATACATGAGTATCATATCATGACCATACTACCTGTGGATTAGTATCATGCCCCCACTACCTGTGGATAAGTGTCATGTCATGGCCCCACTACCCAGGATTTAGTCTCAAGCCATGGCCCCACTACCCATGGATCAGTATCATGCCATGGCTCCATTACCCATGAATCAGAATCATGCCATGGCTCCATTACCCATGAATCAGTATCATGTCATGATCCCATTACCCATGAATTAGCATTATGCCACAGCCCCACTACTCATGGATCAGTATCATGCCATAGCCCCACTACCCATGATTAGTATTAAAGCAATAACCCACTACCCATGTATTAGTATCATGTCATGTTCCCAGTACTCATTGATTTATATCACGCTGTGGCCCCACTACCCATAAATTTTTATCAAGTCATGGGTTAGTATTATGCTATGACCCCACTCCCCATGGATTAGTATCATGCCATGGTTCAACTACTCAGGGATTAGTATCATGTCATGGCCCCACCCCCATACACTACCCACAGTGCCTGTCAGTATATGCTGTACATAATGGTTAACTGGCCTGCCAATCCATCATTCCTCTCACCAACATGCTAATGTCAAAACTGGACATACCATATGTAATGTGATTCATCCTTTTTTGTCTGCCTGCCACAGGACAGCACACACTTTGAACATAAATGAAGTAATTTATACCAGCTTTCGCACCTCAGCAACTGGGCATCAGTCACAGCTAAAACGATGATAAATCACGTAGAGGGTGGGAATGCAGCATGTTACAGATATACCATGGATGTGACAGTGGATTTTGGCAAGTTACTTCCAAAGCAGTCCTTCTTGTAGCTATAGGTTCAGGGGAAGGTCAGATGTGTACACATTGTGCTGCTTTTAAGGGTGGCACTGAAGGGCATGTACAGTAGTGGGCAGGCAGGTAAGCAGGCAGAGGAAGGGGTGTTTTGGATTAACAACAACCCCCGAAATGCTACATAAATCATGAGATATCACAGATACATCTTACCCCTAGTGAAGAGGTAACATATGGGCCATTTACTGTTAGGTTGCCAGTGGTCATCAGGCAGCAGAAGAAAAGCATAACATGCAAAAAAAAATAGACATCTATATGAAACTGTCCACATACTAAACAGCAATTTTATATCAACCACACTGTGTGGCTTGCTTGCCACAAATCGTTACCAAGCATGGGTAACAGAGGGGTAAGTCATGTAGATGTTGTGGGATTACCACGGATTTAGGTGGTGGGTAGGTTTACTGCAATGATGTGGCAGGCCATGCTCATCAGCATTATGTCAACCCCATTGAGAAGATAACTTATTACAGCCATACATGGCTGACAAGAGGGGATGAGTCACGTAGTGATTGTGGATTACAATGTGTTCAGGATGGGGTAAATTCACTGCAGTGATAAGTCATACACACAGTCAGCTGATGTACAGTTGGGATGCAGAGGGAAAACAGCTTTTAAATAACAAAGGATGTTCATCTGCAATACATTTTGCCATCCATGTACAGGAAAGCAGTTATTTATCAAAGAAGCACCACCCCTGATGCTCAGTGGCAAACCCCTCACTAAACCCACCTCATGAGTAAATTGCCTGAGTAAAACTGAGGTGCATTCACTGGTGCCAGTAATCTTTCTATGTAACAAAAATACCAAAAATAATAATAAAATGATGTATGTAAAAATTAACAGAACTGTAAAACATAAATATATAAATAAAAATCACATATAATTATAGCAGTATGACCTCAGACCATGTACAGCACAGGTCTGTTACAACAAATGAAGGCTAAACAAGTGCACATGATGACATATCTGGATGAGTTTCTGAGAGATGAGTGGTACAGCAGAAACGAGGAAGGTATACCTTCTACTACATTCTGCTGCACATCAAGAAACATCAGGAAGGGCAGCAGATAAACAAAGAAAACATGGCACTGAATGTAAAGTAGTGTTCTACCTTTGTTTAGCACAAAGAAAGTCATGTTCTTTATTTGTAACTGAATGATTTGGCAACAATAAATTCATAGTTTATATGAAAAAAGTGTTTTTTTTTTTCTTTACTGATTAGTTACAGCAAAATGTGGATAGAAATGAAACTTCTTGAAGACAACATAGCATTGATGTATCTGAAATATGCAACTGTAAATCCTTGTATGGTGCTATTATCTATACATTTGAACTGTGTCTTGTGTTTGTACTTTGTATTTGCCTGCTTGGCCTAGGTCATGGCTGAAAAGGCCCACTGACCAGGTAAACAAATCTAAAGAAAAGAAAGAAAGAAGGAAATACTTGAACCATGTGATCCATGATGGACTATTGCTGCTATGACAACCAAATCACTTGGTTGCGAATGCAGAAGCTTAAAATGCACACACTGGCTATAGAGGTAAAAATCCTGAATTCCAGTTGGCATTTTTCATTGAATAATGCAATACATTTTACCCAGTGAGACATATTAGAGATCTCTTGTAGGTAACATGTCTGTCACCGCAAAGCTGGTGCTGAAAATTCAACTTTTTTCTTTCTGTTAGGAAACGCAGAGACAAAGTAAGCCAACAGCTGCAATCTACCTAAATTTGTTTAAACAGTGTAAATAATGTGATGTTTGCATCTGGCTTCTCTTGCTAGCCACAGAGATATAGTGTGAGCTGGCTCAATGCAGCTGGACTGCCACTACTTCTTCCTGAAAATGAGTAACATTGCTAAAATGTGTTATATCGGATCCCTACACAACGCCAACATCCCAGAATGCCGACAACCATATGGCCGACACCATATGATCGACATTCGGAATGCAGACATTGTAAGAAGTTCACAAAAAAGGAAAATAAAATATCCTTTAAACTGCTAACCCCCCTGCACCCCCCATGGGGGGCTCCGCCTCCACACCCACCGTAACTTTAATATACCAACTCAGAGATCACACTACAGTGCAGGAATGGAAAGCTTTCCATTCCGCACTATAGTGAGATGCCAGTTTCACATTGTCGGCATTCCTAATGTCGATATATGGTTGTCGGCATCCTGAAATGCTGGCAAACTGAATGAGAACCATTATATCATGATGCTGCTAATTTGGGAAGCAGGAAAATGAGCATCTTTCATACCAGGACACGGGAATAAATCTTTAAAAGTTTTTTTTTAGCTCTGAAATAAAAAATAGTGAAACAATATTCAGTAGAGACAGGCATGCTTGCTGAACAATGATAGTAGTATGAGAGAACCAAACACAAGAATATTAATCATTTGTACTTGATCTTTAAAGGTCTGCAATTGTCCTTCACCTATTTGGTGAAGAATCATGGAAAACATCTTATTATCTTTATCAACTGAGGGTCACGTCTATAAACACAACAAAAATCCTGCAACATCCACCCTCTATCTACAAGCCCTTTTTCCCATTTTGCACAACAGATGGCCAGTAAATCTTTTCACTGGAGATGTAGTACGATAGGAGAAACAGATCTACAACATATGATAAAGACCAATAAAACACAAACATTTTGGTGCTTAGTTAAAAGTCTGATACCTACTACAGCAAGTCTTGTAACTCTGGAAACGTAAATGTGATACCTATAAAAAAAAATAAAAAAAAAACAATCACTGCTCACATAAAAAAGTGTTTCTGCAGGAGCTCAAGCCACCCATCATCCTCTGGCATGAGGCGGTATACCCTTCAGACCCTCACAACTCATATACTAACCTCAAGAGTTAAAGAAGATGTTTTCTGGATACTGCAGTACCAAACTTAGTATATATTCCCCATCTTACTTTACTGCTTCTGAGTCTGAGAATTGCACTTAAGTTCCTCAAACTTACAATGGTACCAAAAAAAATTATTACAGAATTTACCTGATTATGCCTATGTATGTCACACAGTATGATTAACAGCATTCATCTGCAGCATATTATGAAAATTCAACTTAATTTATTTTTAATATGTAAAAAAAAAAACACCTTTTGATTGTTTTACAATGGAGTTTGTCAGTGAAAAACACAGGTAATAAAATGCAACCTATCTTACAGTATTCTGAAACCCTATACACAGTCAGAGCAATCGCAACAGTAAAAGGATGTGTAAAGCATCAAAATCTTCTAAAAGCATCACTTGACAGCTTGTCAAATTCTGTGCTTCTTGCTTTGGATAAGCTTGCACTGTATAGGTTGAGAGGGTGTATACTTGCTTAATTAGGTCTAACAGTACAGTGTTTGATTCTTAGATGTCAAATTCATGTTAAATTTGTGGCTGACGAAGTTTGTAGATGACTGTAAATTGGTGCTAACATAAACTCACCAGAAGACACCATGATCATCCAAAAGGGCCTACTCCAAATAAATAGCTGGTGTCAAAACCAAGGAGTAAAACTAAATGTTAAGAAATGTATAATCATATCCTTTGGTAAGTATGACTTTCCTTGTAACTATGACATTGATGACACAGTCCTGAAAACTGATCCTATTGTTGGGATCTGGGAGCCTTTCTCAGTAACAAACCATCATTTGATCATCCTGTCTCCACTATTGTAAAGGAGTATGCTTGCCATTGCACAGCTTATATCTAAAGATATAATGTCTTATGATGTAATCATTTCAATGTACTCGGCATTCAATAGGATGACCACTGAGTATAATGCCCCTTTTAGAATGGACTTGTCCAAACACTTGTCAGAACTGGACAAGCTTAATCATTAAGATACCACAATGTTTCATCACTAAAAAAATCAAGGCCCTAAAACATAAAACTATGAAGCATGTCTCAAAGCCTTATTCTTCTTCTTGGTATCATACAGGATACTGAAAGGCAACTTTTTCCAAGCATATAGAGCCTCAACAGACCCGATCCTGTCAGAACTATTACACATTTGCAAGTCCAGTGGTGGCATAAAGACCTGCTCATGAGATCTCAGTCTCTTCTATAACATAAATAGAACATGTTGAAGGCTGGGTACAGTAGACAGTCGATTATCCAAACTAATTAGGACCTAGGGTAGTTCAGATAATCAAACTGTTTGACTAATCAAACATATAATTGAACTGGATAAAACTTCTAAAATCTTGTTTTTTCTGCATACAGGGAATACACTTTTCAACCATTCAGTGATTTCAGTGGGCAATAAAGAATATTTTTCACACATGAGTAGGCTACAAGCTCAAAAAACACTCACAAGAAAATATGTATAACATTCACATATTCAGACTATGATTTTTCCTACCCGAAAACTTTGGAAGGCTGCATTCGGATAACTGACGTTTCGGATAATCTACGTTCAGATAATTGACTCTACTGTAGCTATCAAAGAGAATGCTGCTTCTATTGAGCCATCTCCCATGCCACATAAATCAAAGTACTTCTCTTACTCTATTCAAATGGGTTTTGGATGAACGGATGGGTGACCACAAATTGACTTACAGTTTTGCAGCATTATCCCTCATGAATGGGGCAAGATGTAAATGTCCCAATATACCCTTGTTATGCCCATCTGTGGGTTATTTGTGTGCAAAATATAAGAGCTAAAACCTACCATGGGAATGTAAGGCTAGGCTTCTTAAGACATTTACAGGCCAATAACAATAAGTACCTATGTACCTATGAACCTAAGCAACAGCTAGTATTTTCAGTACAATTTGGGCAATTTGTAAGCTTGATAGATGCTCTTTGAGGTTTTTATTTAAATGAGGTTTTCTGAAACAGAATCAGTGTACTTAATACTATGTTTAATAGTGTTTCTGTACTTTAATTTGGATTCTTACATATCAAATGTAATGCAAGTAAATAAAGATGCAATGCATTACCGCCTTTGTTATTCCTATTAGGCCTGAAGCTATTTGCAAATACAGTAAAGTAAATGAAGAAAGACTAGGGCAGTTGGTAATAGATATAAATAATTATGACTAGATATGAACTTAGAAAAAACTAGCACTCTTAAGAGGTGATATTGTAGTAACAACAAATCATAGGACAGCTGGACTAGCAACATAAGAAGACACCATTTAGTCGTCATCACTATCCAGCCTCAGTGTTGATCTAAGTAAAACAGAAACACTTTTAGTTAACTGTTCTCTGCCACAAATAATAGAGTTTAAAAAACTAAGTATCATGATGCAAAAATTACTTAACAAAATACATCAGGAAAAAAAGCAAGACTTTCAAACAATGACAGACATATGGTGGAGTGTTGGTATGGCCCTTGAAAGAAAAATAGATTTAAATAAATGATCTTTTAGGATCATAGGATCATAGGACATTACTAGGCTATTGGCCCTGAGGCCCTTATAAGACTAGCCAAGAGTTAAGCCCATGTATAGACATCAGCACCCGATGCCTTGTCCAGCAGGGGCATAAGTGGAATCCCAGGGATGTATTTTCTATTTCCCATCCAGTTATCCAGGTTGTGCTTAAAAATGGGTAAAGAGGTACTCTGCTTGACGTGGAGATGGAGTCTATTCCACTGATGGGGGAGCCTTTGGGACACAAATCTGTCCCGTCAACAAGTCCTATTGATGTCACAGACCAGGTTGAGGCCAGATGTGCAGATTACTCGAGTGGAGCTTGACTTGTGGATATGCAGCAGTCCCATCAAGGTGGGGTCCGAGATTGCCTTCTATGCCATACAGAGGTCACCTCTGCGGAGTCTGTATGAAACAGAGTAGAGAGATAGGGTTTTTAGCCTATCTGTGTATGGAAGATTTTTGAGGCCCTGGATTCTCCTGGTGAGGAACCTGTGTGGTCTCTCCAGCTGCTGCATGTGCTTTGTGAGGTACATGCGGAATGGGATGTTGTACTCAATAATGGGCCTTATACGGGAAGAATACAGGGATGTTATGACCTCCTTATGCCTAGATGAGATACCCTTACTTATGACGTGCGCCATGTAGAAAATTTTCCATACAATGGAAGCAACATGGTGGTCAAAAGTCAGGTTGCTATCAATTTGGATGCCCAAATCCATCATGACTGACTGCGTGCTTAGGACATCATTATTAATGTGATAATTTGTGGGGACATCCCTCTCCCCAAAGGGGATGATGATGCATTTTTTTTGTATTCAGCTTGAGGCCATGTTTCTAGCACCAGTCATTTTTTTGGTTGAGACCCTCATGGAGAATGTCCACGTCACTAGGGGAATTGATGATACCACCCAGCTTGCAGTCATCTGCAATCTTGGTCAGCCATAGCCCACTGGTTTTGGCCTGCCCCTCAGAAAAGAAATCTTGCTGCCAGATATTCAGTATGTAATGAGTGTACTACCTAGGTCACCTGAAGGCAACTATATAACAAATCAAACAATATCTTAATAACATATTATGGTGTCTTCAGATTATTTCATTGTAAAGTAGCTAGTACCCTAGAACATGGCTATAAATGTACTCTCCAAAATTCTGACTTGGTGAAACTGCCCCAAATAAAACATTGATGGAAGTAAAATTAAAACTGCTCCAGTCAGAGTAAAATAAAATTATTATAACTATAGTAAAATGTAATAGAAGTAAGTAAATAGAAACTTGCAACCACATCCCATCTGCCCCACAATGTACAAAATGAGCAGGGAAATTATACTTACACTGCCATTGAGATACTAAATATATTGGACATCTGGAGTATTCTAGACTATTAATGCTGCCGCAGACAGACAAAGACATACTAGCTGCATGAAATTTCACAGAAATGCATTATACTAGAGGTACCACATGACAGAAAAAGACATTATCCTATAGGTACTATGTATCATAACTTCTTCATTTTGGCATATGTTTAGCTGAAATGCATGCAAAATATTCTTAAATTGCAACAAGTCAGACAATTTGTACCTGGGCTCTAAGGTCCAAAAATGGAGATGCCTAAACTAAAGTGGAATCATACATGTTATATCTAAATCAAGCTGTTCTTATTCTGTGAAAACTGTAATCCATTTTTAAGACAACTATGAATAACAGAAATAACTTTCTCAGATTTTCTGTTTTTGTTTGATTCGGCTATCTCCACACAGATCTCCAAACCTCAAAGGAAACTATAATCTGCATTTTTGGCCACATACATCAACAGCTGTAAAAGTCATTTGGGTTGAATAGTACATTTGGATTATATAATTTTATGTGTTTTAATACTGTACTTTATTCCATCATATCTCACTGCATCATCTAGTCAGTACTGTCCTCTGCTTCTATCCGCATAAGGTATAATATACAATCTGTCAATACACTACCCAGGCATTGCCCATGATTCCTACAGCTGGCACATATCTGACATATCAGTGATTTGTGTGGTGTGATATTCCTCACAGATCGTTTACTAATGATGTTATAGACCATTTGGAGCCATGACTAATGGCACTCATATAAAACTCACTAACCATGGCAGAAAATGCACATAAAACAGCACTTTCAAGATACAAAACATCTTTAGATGTATGTTTAGACTGATGAAGGCCCACTTCCACTGTTTGGACACCTTCAGAAGCCCCCTGGAGTGTGCTCTGGAAGCATGCTGCAAGATGTTTGCCATGTGTACAGTGTTACACAACTTGTTAGCATGCCAAAAGATGCAGCATGATATTGCCAATGAGGAAAAGGGTGTGTCAGTGCCAGCAGAGGAGGAGATGCCTGATGAAAGCTCTATGAAGGATCCATCGGCAGGGAATGAGCACGAAAAGCTGATGCTTGTGCTCCTTTCCATGGAAGTGGCTGAGGTAGCATCTGTTTTATAACTATGGACCTTGATGGTAACCATGATTACCAGAGTAACAATGCATGCAATACTGCAGGCTATGCTATACAGTGCATGGACTGGCCATGATAAACATCAGACACAAGTTACTCTAATAACAAAGAGATGAGGGCAGGGCGCAGCTAACAGCATATGCTCTTGGAGGGAGGTGTCACCCAGACAGAGGTTGGTAGTTGTCACTGTGTGACTGGTGGCAGCTACTGACTAGTGTGTGTGTGTGTGTGTGTGTGTGTGTGTGTGTGTGTGTGTGTGTGTGTGTGTGTGTGTGTGTGTGTGTGTGTGTGTGTGATGGCCTAGTGAATTCAATGAGCTTTGAAGAGTGAGCAGCAGCTCAGGTTGGGGTGGGAACCAATGCTCTGCAGGCAACTGACATACTGTCTTCTACTAAAATAAAATCACTAGAGCTAACCCACAAGGAGTTAAAGCAAAGGCAAATACAAACACAATACCACGGCTACTGCAACCGGCAACTGAACAGCTGGGCAGCGTCGATGTAAGGGCACAACCACAGGAACCAAAAAAGAACCAACCAAGAATACACTCCCAAATCACAGTTGTTTAATGAAACGACTTAGCGCTTTCACCTTACAAGGCATCTTCAGCGTCAAAAAACACACATACCCCCACCCCTGATTTATATGCATACTATTAATCAATCAATCAACACAACCAATGAGCCTTTGAAAATGATTGACAACAATGCTCCACATAATTAAAACTAAAACTCCAATAAAAAATCTTAAGAATATACACACAACCTATACAAATTTAAATATAAAACACCACATAAATAATCATGACAAATACAATGTATATATATATTATTAACTAATGTAAAATAAATATAATGAATATATAATTCATCTAAATCATCAAAGAAACTAATGAATACATATATATATATAATATTAATATATAAGATATAATATATATGATATACAATTTAAAAGGACAATGGTGTTACAAACATAACCATTGAATATCTAAAACTTGGCCACATTTTTTATAAAATTTGTGATTGATGTATCAACAGGGGTTTAATGGAAATGTAGTCGTTCTGCCCAGGAAATTTCATTGCATTCAACCTTAACTGTCATTCCATTTCCTTCAAGGCCACCCTGTTTTTAACATCCCCAACTTTCTCTTCATTCACTCAATCAATAACAAAGAACATAAACTTCTTAAAATTAATACATTTTACACTATGCAGAAATAGCGCATTGTGCATATCTTTGTTTTTGATAGACCTAAGATGCTCAGGAATCCTGTCTCTTAACCTGCGTGTTGTCATCCCCACATAAAATGCATCGCAGGATGAACAACTAGCCACATAAATTAGATTTCTGGAATTACAGTTACAGATACCCGGGCAAGGCAAGGTGTAATGGTAACCTGAAATAACAACATACGGTCCATCAGCAATAAATCTACAACTCCTACACCTTCCACACTTAGCCATCCTAGACCTAGTATACAACTTATTCCTTTCTAGGATGGCCTTCAAATTGGAACCCCTACTGTAGACAATCACCGGCTCTTTACCCACCAATGCCTTCAAATCACTGTTAAAGCTGTAATTCCATACATTTCTCAATGCAGCACAAAACTCACTAGACTTATCACCGTATTTCATGATGAAACAAGGTCCCTTCTTATTTTTGTCACCCAACCTTTCATTCACTACTACAGCCCCAATTTCAAGTCCAACATTACTCCTTAAAATAGGACCGTAGATGGTACACCTTTTCTTTGTTATTTCCTTTTTCACACTTAATAATAACTTGATTGGATAACCACGTTCTAACAGCATACCAATCAACTTGAAAATTTCCACTCTGAAATTCTCATCATTGCTCACCAGTCTTGAAATGCGTACCATCTGCCCCTTTACCACCCCTTTTCTCTGATGAAAGGGGTGGCAACTGCTAAAATGCAATAGTGAGTTGGAATAATTTTCTTTTCTATAAATAGTACTCCTCAACTCACCATCAACTTTCAAAATACTAATGTCTAAAAAATGAATACAGTCAGAACTCCAGGTGTGAGTAAACCTTAAAAAACTAGTAGTTTCATTGAGATAACCCACAAACTCTATTGCAGAAGCTTCATCACCCTTCCATACAATCAAAAGATCATCTAGAAAGCTATTATAGAGTACAATGTTGTTCCTAAACCTAGAAGGAAAAACAAATGCCAACTCCCAAGCCAGTAATACCAAGTTGGCATAAACTGGTGCACACTTAGCACCCATGGCAACTCCAGAGCATTGTTTAAAAATCTCACCTTCAAATTTAATGAAATTGTTATTTAGAGTGTTGAACTGAGTTCAGTTAATAATGTACTTTCTATCAGTCAGGACATTAATGATATTAATGGTAACGATTTGAATGAGTTTGTGACCAACCTTAGTACTAGTAGTGACATAGAAATACTGCATGATGAATTTTTGCTGGATGTATACCAAGGGTTGAAATGTGTTACTTTGAAACAACAAGGTATCATTATTTACAATTATACTGAATTAGAAATAGGGAATACACATTTTGAATTATTTGCTAAAGGTATGAGTTTTGTTCCTAGTTTTAAGTTGGACATTGCTCATTTATTGTCGAATTTGAAATTATTTATTAGGAGGCTTAACCTTCTGAAATACTTTCATGACAATCAGACAAACAATACTGTTGAAGTTAATACGTTAAGACCTTTGCTTAAGAGAAAGAGTACATTCAATCCACCTTCTTGTTTAGAATTTGTTGCTTTTGAAAAACTAATTGAGTTTGAATTTAGGAGAATTTGTTCATCTCCTGTTAAATTTATAGACAACTTGTCTTTTGAAGAAAGATTATTGTTGAACGAGTTAAAAAGTTCTAAGAACATCAGGTGTATGAAACCTGATAAGGGAGGTGGGATGGTGCTTATGAACAGGATAGATTATTCAACTTCTATGGCAAGATTATTGGATGATGAAACTATTTATATTAGGTCATCTATTAATGAAGTAAATAGAGCATATTCGAAAATAGATTTGTTTTTGCAGGATGCACTATTTCAAGGGGTGCTTAGTGAAATTGAATTTGATTTTTTGACAGTGAAACATCCGGTCCTACCAAGCATTTTTGGGATACCTAAGGTGCATAAAGGCACAAATAATTTGCAATTTAGACCTATTGTGGCGGCCAGGGGTTCTAAGACAGAACCCCTTGCAGCTTTTGTTGATGAGTGGACTAAGTCAGCCTTAACAGAAGTGCCCCACATTTTAAAAGACTCATGGCACTGTTTGGAAAGACTGAAGGAAGTTGGTAATAATTTTGATGAATATAGCTTTTTGACAGTTGATGTAGTTAATCTTTTTTCTGTCATTCCACATTATGATGGTTTGGATCTGCTTGTTTCTAGTTTAAATATGAGTAATACTATTGATAAAACAAGATTGAATTTGTTTCAGGATTTAATGGAATTGGTTTTAGATAACAATTTCATTAAATTTGAAGGTGAGATTTTTAAACAATGCTCTGGAGTTGCCATGGGTGCTAAGTGTGCACCAGTTTATGCCAACTTGGTATTATTGGCTTGGGAGTTGGCATTTGTTTTTCCTTCTAGGTTTAGGAACAACATTGTACTCTATAATAGATTTCTAGATGATCTTTTGATTGTATGGAAGGGTGATGAAGCTTCTGCAATAGAGTTTGTGGGTTATCTCAATGAAACTACTAGTTTTTTAAGGTTTACTCACACCTGGAGTTCTGACTGTATTAATTTTTTAGACATTAGTATTTTGAAAGTTGATGGTGAGTTGAGGAGTACTATTTATAGAAAAGAAAATTATTCCAACTAACTATTGCATTTTAGCAGTTGCCACCCCTTTCATCAGAGAAAAGGGGTGGTAAAGGGGCAGATGGTACGCATTTCAAGACTGGTGAGCAATGATGAGAATTTCAGAGTGGAAATTTTCAAGTTGATTGGTATGCTGTTAGAACGTGGTTATCCAATCAAGTTATTATTAAGTGTGAAAAAGGAAATAACAAAGAAAAGGCGTACCATCTACGGTCCTATTTTAAGGAGTAATGTTGGACTTGAAATTGGGGCTGTAGTAGTGAATGAAAGGTTGGGTGACAAAAATAAGAAGGGACCTTGTTTCATCATGAAATACGGTGATAAGTCTAGTGAGTTTTGTGCTGCATTGAGAAATGTATGGAATTACAGCTTTAACAGTGATTTGAAGGCATTGGTGGGTAAAGAGCCGGTGATTGTCTACAGTAGGGGTTCCAATTTGAAGGCCATCCTGGAAAGGAATAAGTTGTATACTAGGTCTAGGATGGCTAAGTGTGGAAGGTGTAGGAGTTGTAGATTTATTGCTGATGGACCTTATGTTGTTATTTCAGGTTACCATTACACCTTGCCTTGCCCGGGTATCTGTAACTGTAATTCCAGAAATCTAATTTATGTGGCTAGTTGTTCATCCTGCGATGCATTTTATGTGGGGATGACAACACGCAAGTTAAGAGACAGGATTCCTGAGCATCTTAGGTCTATCAAAAACAAAGATATGCACAATGCGCTATTTCTGCATAGTGTAAAATGTATTAATTTTAAGAAGTTTATGTTCTTTGTTATTGATTGAGTGAATGAAGAGAAAGGTGGGGATGTTAAAAACAGGGTGGCCTTGAAGGAAATGGAATGGCAGTTAAGGTTGAATGCAATGAAATTTCCTGGGCAGAACGACTACATTTCCATTAAACCCCTGTTGATACATCAATCACAAATTTTATAAAAAATGTGGCCAAGTTTTAGATATTCAATGGTTATGTTTGTAACACCATTGTCCTTTTAAATTGTATATCATATATATATTATATCTTATATATTAATATTATATATATATATGTATTCATTAGTTTCTTTGATGATTTAGATGAATTATATATTCATTATATTTATTTTACATTAGTTAATAATATATATATACATTGTATTTGTCATGATTATTTATGTGGTGTTTTATATTTAAATTTGTATAGGTTGTGTGTATATTCTTAAGATTTTTTATTGGAGTTTTAGTTTTAATTATGTGGAGCATTGTTGTCAATCATTTGCAAAGGCTCATTGGTTGTGTTGATTGATTGATTAATAGTATGCATATAAATCAGGGGTGGGGGTATGTGTGTTTTTTGACTCTGAAGATGCCTTGTAAGGTGAAAGCGCTAAGTCGTTTCATTAAACAACTGTGATTTGGGAGTGTATTCTTGGTTGGTTCTTTTTTGGTTCCTGTGGTTGTGCCCTTACATCGACGCTGCCCAGCTGTTCAGTTGCCGGTTGCAGTAGCCATGGTATTGTGTTTGTATATACTGTCTTCTACTTCTGTGTCCACACATATGTGAACCACCACTACCCACTGTTGCCTTGGGTATAGCAGGTGTAACAGATGAGGATGAATCACGGACTGATTTGTTAGCCAATTCCCATCCTACACTGCACAACTGTGACTGAGTGATGGGTTTCATGAGAACTGGAACTGTGTCTGTGGAAGGGAATAGTATTATGCTTGCCATGGTATCCATACCTGACAGTGGCACCGTGTCTTCACATTGTGACCTACTGTGGCTGGCATCATCATCAGGCATAGGTATTTCTTCGACATTAGATATGCCAGCATCCATGATGGAGGACCCTTACACTGAAGAACCTGTGGAATCAGACAGAAACACCCTACTTTATCAATGCTACTTCATGACAATCCCAGATTCCAGTGATGCTACAGCTGTAAAACAAGAAGGATGTAGCCATATTCACTATGTGACTGGTTCAGGCTCTGGGATGTTGCACTATGTCATATATATGTAAGGACATACCCAACTGGAGCATCACCCATTGACACCTGTGGTGGTGGGTGAAGTCCTCATCAAGGTCAAGTTCTCCACTGAGTATGACAGAGCCATCGTTCATGCCAGATAGTGATACCAAGAATTCATCTGGCTTTGTAAGAGATAACTGTGTGGGTAGACATCCATCCATGTCCATTCTCTCCTGAACAAAGCTGTTTGTCTTGGTGTGGGTATGATAAATCATGTCAATGACCCTTCTGTGTACTTCATCTTCTGATCTGTTATGGCCGATGATGGTGTTTACCTATAAAACAAGGTCCTGCCATACAAGGTCACAAATGGCTCGTTTACTTTTATCCAAACTCTCATTGCCTAGATTTTGAAAGAATGTTCCGCTTCATATTTTTGGACAGTTACTCATAAAAAGACTGGTTTGCTGGCAAATCATTGGGCACTGATATCACTAAATAATGACAGACATTTGAGTTTCAGATTTCATATCCTTCAGAAAATGTATGCTAATGCAAAACCTGCTATTAGAGTAACTTTCTAAGTTTATATCTGTCCCTGACTTCTGGACCTTTGTCCCCCATTATTTTTGGTTTTGTCCAGATTTCTTGTGTTAAGAAGTTGTGAGGTGTGGTCTTGTCATTTAGGAGGATCTTCTGATGAAGGGTCCCAAGTAAAAGCTGTTTGTCCTGGCTCTGCCTTTCCAGGGTGGCAACTGCTGAAACAGCAGAATGTGCACAAGTAAGAAGCATGGACACCACTAGAGTGATCTGAAGAGGTGCCACCATGACCTTCCATATTCATGGAGGGCCTGCAGCAAGACGTCTATTTCAGCCTAGCAGAAATGTTCCACTCTTTCTTTCTTTTAATATAATCTTACTCTGTAAATGTGAAGATTGACAAATGTTAAGGTATTGGCCAGTGATATTTGCCACACCCATATTACAATTCCCCAACCTACAGTCTACAAGGAACACAGAGTGTGCATATTCTGGCCACCCAGCGCTCATGAACACCTGAAAATAATGCTGCAGTGGGGTGGCTGTCTTTAGCCAGTCACAGGTGAGCCTTTTTCATGTCACACTTTGTAGTATGTACCTGTGAAACCTGTATTGAAAATGTAACTGAATGCCACTGCATGTGTACATGTGGTCTGTGTAGCATGACCTCAGCCCCAGAATTACATGTACAGCTTCCTCCTCACATGTAGATAACTATAGATATAGGTTCATAGGTTCATAGGTTGGTACTAGGCTATCAGCCTTTGGGCCTATGCAAGCCTAGCCATAACAATTCCCTGGATAGTTCTTCCCACAATATTTACTTCTCTGGACCCCTGTCTAGCAGGGCGACTGACATGATCCCCATGGTGAATTTCCTATCTCCCATCCAATCATCAAGGTTCCTTTTGAAGAGGGCCAATGAGGCACTCTGCTTGACATGTATGGGCAGTCTATTCCAGAGTATGGGGAGTCTCTGGGTCAGGAACCTATCCCTCCAGCATGTTTTGTTCATTGTGACGACAAGGTTTAGATCCCTGGAGTGTGTGGCTCTGAGGGATTGGGATTTCTTTAAGTGGGGCATGTCCAACAGCTCAGGGTTTGACATGACCTTGTATGTTAAGCAGAGATCGCCTCTGAGTAGACGATATGCCACAGAGTATAGCTGGAATTTTTTTAGACGGTCAGCATATGGCATCTGCTTTAGCCCTGTGATTCTTTTAGTGAGGTATTTCTGTGGCCTTTCCAGCTGTTGCAGATTTCTTGTGAGATACATACCAAACGGGGCATTATACTCTATAATGGGTCTAATGAGGGATGAGTACAGTGGGACAATGACCTCCTTTTTTCTGGATGAAAAACCCTTAGTGATGAGGTGTGCCACTTAGAAGGATTTCCTGACTGTTGTCACATATACCTTGTCTGTCCCATTTGGCCATGGTCTGCAGCATTTATTACCTTAATACCTGTCTACCTTGAACTGCCCTCCACCCTCCCCAAGTCGAATGGTTTCCCCCAAACTGTATGTGTGATAGTGGCAGGGATGTATGCTCTGTGGCCTGTGTAGGAATTTAGCACAACTGACGCTGCAATCCAATGCACATCACTCCTGTGTATGTCACTTACAACTTGTGTGGTGGACCCCAGGTAGAGTGATACCCAAACAGGTAAGTGAGACAAACCCCCTGGCCCAGCACAACATGTTACATATTTAGTATACCTCAGTCCATATAATTGCTTTTTAAGCCACCCCAAACAACAGAGAAGCAGATTTTGAAAGTCAATTCTCTCACACTGAACAATAGAAAGGCACATTTGAAAAACATTTTCATTTCTCTACTCACCAACAGAGAGCCACAAATTGAAATGCATTCTTCTACCCATTTAAAAAAAAGAGAAGTCAAATTTGAAAAGCAATTCTACATGCTAACCAAGAACAGAGAAATATATATTGAAATGCAGTTCCTCACACTAAGCAACAGAGAGATGCATACTGAAAATCACTTCCCCATTTTGACTGGCAAAATAGAAACGCAATGGAAAAGCAATATCCCACCCCAAATGCTAACCGACACATTGTAGGCAGAATTCACCCCTGCATCCCCTACTTCTGTCACATGTAATGACATACTATTATTGGTATAACACTGTAGCAGTACACTTCAGAGCATCCCCTATCTCCGTCACAAGTAACAACATACTATTATTGGCATAACATTGTAGTAGTACACTTTACAGAATCCCCTATTTCCATCACAAGTAACAACATACTGTTATCGGCATAACATTGTAGTAGTACACTTTACAGAATCCCCTACTTCCATCACAAGTAATAACATACTATTATCAGTATAACACTGTAGCAGTATACTTCAGAGCATCCCCTTTCTCCGTCACAAGTAACAACATACTATTATTGGTATAACACTGTAGCAGTACACTTCAGAACACAGTAACAGTCTCATTAGATCCATGCAGTATCAGTAGTCAGATATTAACACCCAACAACTGTAACAGTAAAGCAGCAGTGAGTTTATCTACACAGTCCTCCATATGTCCTGTCACTTTCCACCGGACACTTACCTCACAAGTCGTAGAGTTCTGCATCCTCCATAACTAACTTCCACTCTCCAACTTCTTTGCTTCCAATGTAGCAAATCTCTTTATGAGCACTGCAGTGGTTGCGACTGCATTTATTATGTAATTTTGAGACTGTCATCACAACAATTATGCTAATAAGCCAGAGATAACTGTCTCAGAAGCACACATTTTACACAGTGTGTACATGATCAAGGTTGTGCTATGACACTCATACCTGACCTTGCACCTGCAGGAGTGGCTGCACATCACATTGCACTTGCACAGGTGGGTCATTGTCCTCTGCAGGGACAAATGCATATTAGGTGTGTATCTTAACCATTAGAGGCTTTAAAGAGCAACAGTGGAATGAAATGTGCCTTGCATGGGCTAGAAACAAATATGTGGTTATAATTCACTCCTTAGACACCATCCTGGTATGCAATGTGTTTATGCATCACTATATAGTCATAGTGTACTTGCAATGGGCATCAATGCATATTCTCAAGACTGTGACCTGTGAAGTGTCCATAGCATGTGTGTGGACTGAGTCTGTCAGGACTCCCAAGTGGTACATGAAAGATATTTCTGTACTTAATGTACATAGACCACTGTGAGTGTCTGCTGGGGACTTCTTTTGAAAATCCTAAGTTTAAACTGGTTGTGCTGGCACTGCTTTGCTAGATTGGTGACTGCTGCAACAGGCATCTCTCACACACACACACACACACACACACACACACACACACACACACACACACACACACACACACACACACACACTTCCAGACATTCTCATTAACAGATACACACCTATAGACGCACACATACACACACCCACCCACACACACACACACACACACACACACACACACACACACACACACACACACACACACACACACACACACACACACACACACACACGGTTTTAGAGCACAAAGCAATCACAGAGAAACAACCCAGGGAGATTCACACAGACACACAGACACTCAGACACACGCACACGCACCCATGCTCGCACACCCCTTTACAGTACTTACCCACTGTCAAGCTTGGAGTCCTGATCCATTCATAAGAATGAATGGAATAATGCCATCAAGAGACAGTCTACATTTTTTGTTCATCATGAAAAAATAACCCCCTTAGAATAATTCTCGGAATCACTCTACAATGCTACCAGTGCTGACACTGTTTTCGGGAAGCACACAAGGCAGTTAGCATTAGTTATGCCCCTAGATGGATGCATTTGCACTTGGCTTTGTCAAAGAGACTGCTGTCTATGCTACAGTTGGTACCTGCATACCGCTGTGGCAATGGGATAGCAGTTTCTGAATCACCATGGCTTACTACTCTGAACTACCCTACTGAGTGAAGGTTTCCACTGTATGGTAAGCCTTTTTGAATTCCAGGGATCATTTCTAATTGTAGTGGAAAAACCAAAGCAGCATTACTTAAAGCTTTATCTGGGCATTTTTCTCCTGGACAGCGGATTGTACATTATTTATTTTGGTATTACTTAAGCCCTGGCATGGACATTATTTTCTCTCCAGTCTGTCCTACATTGTACACCTATTTTTCGTTAGCTTCTCCCTCTTTTTGAAGACGGTTATTCTTACTTTGCCTTATTCGCTATAAACTTCTCCTTCCTCATATGTTATCACCACAGCTTACTCAGTATTATGTATCACCATTTCACATTGCATGCAAGCTGTAATATCTTGGCAGTCTACTTCATAGTGTCTGTTACTGTACTACCATTGTTACAATATGTATTTTGTTTCTCATCATTACACAACTATTTAATTTAGTGTTGTATTTAATTTAGTGTTGTAGTATGTGCACAGCTCCTGACTGGAAACTTACTGTAATCTTATTAATAGAGTAGTCTAGCTCATTGTGTAATAGAGGGCTTGACCAGTTTATTCATAGTGATGGACAGTTTTATTTATGCATATACTTCTCTATATATTTACTGGGTATGTTGAAGTACGCTGTGTACTTTATTCACTGTTAATATATTTTGTACTTACTTCTTAGGGTTGTTAGTTTTATACTGGAATGTTTCTCTCCAGGACATCAGCGAAAACAGGACTTCCCAGTTAAGCATTACTGGTCAACAAATGTAATAAACAAATGCATAAATAATATACTTTTATGGTTACAAAAGCCTTTCTCATCAAGCTCAAACACATAGAAGTCTTAACTGGTGCGCTAAGATATTTACAAGTAGTGTACTCTCACATTCAAGGAAACAGTAAAAGTTAATTCAGTAGATTATTTCTAAAGTTTAAAAACATATATATAAAATGTATACTGTATCCTGAAATGCAGTTATTCACTGATTATTGGAAGAAAAACTGATAATAGTAATGAAAAATGGATGCATATCAGCAGATACTTTAGAAAATAAATATTTCAGTATCATTAACCTATAAGTAGGTTATTAACTCCATTGTGTTTCCTAAACTGGCATCATAAGTCAACATTAACATGAGTTTTCTTGTTACAATGAAACATAATTCCGCAATATTTTTCAGCAAGCTCTAATGGAATTCATGTAGCAAACAATGAAATTCCAAAGGCTTTTTGTCAAAAATTAGCAAGTAAATAAATAAATAGCCGCATTATTCATGCCATGGCAAGAATTTCTTATCAAAATTGTAATGTTTACTTCAGTAGCTATGTAATAGTGTGGAGCAAAAGCCTGCAAACATAAAAATAGTCTCTGTGGGCTTCATTACATGTTTGCATTCCTCTGCATGCATTATGTCAACTTTTTTTTTTTCCTTAAGGAAAAATCCATTTCCCAGTATCCAGCGTGCACCTCATACCTGCTGCCTCATTATCTTCACATAGGGCAAGGCAGTTAGAATGCCACTGTATAACTCAGGAGTTTATTTTATTTTAATTATTTATGTATTTACTGACTAATGTGTTGACTGGGACAGGGTGCTAATCCACACAAACTTTCCATACTCAGCCCGTGGCTTCAAGAGTACACATAAAATTAAAAATCCAGGCTGTCATAGACTTTGAATAAGCAAACAGTAATGGAGGTTGCTGCAAATAAGGTAAACAATATATGTTGTTAGAAAACAAATTGCGTTATTTACAGTAGTTGCAAGAACTATTTACAATAGCTTTTACAGTATTGTGCAGTACCTGTCCAACATATCCACTCAAAAAAAACTCTGTCAGCACTGTTAGCACTTAATTGCTGCAAACACCATAATGACATAGTAGTACTAAAAATAGCTTCCACTTAAAGTCCTGAGACTTACAGAATGCTACAAGATACTAGGTTCCCTCTCCTGCCAAAGATATAATATTTTGTAGACAGTGTAAAACATTATTGTGAAATTCCTAGGGCCACTTAATAAGAGTTAAAAATCCTATCCTGCATTCTAGAAAAAAAGGAAGAGCAAGATGATCTAAAGCAGAAGAAAGGAAAAAGGAGAAATAACCATGTCAACCAGCATTAAGGATTCATAATCAAAGTGAAAAAGTTTACAACAAGAATGTCACCATTTCTGTAGCGATGAACAATGTTTCTAGTTTAGCTATGGTTTCTTTGTAATAGTTATTTGCGCTGCATATTAATCCATAACAATATATGAACTAGAGCAGGCCACAGTGGATATAAAATATCATTCAGCCTTCATACTGCCTTGAAGGCACTGAGTGTGATTGTGTCTATGTGTTCTGCTGTTAGATAGCTGTAGTGATATGTTTCATGCCCTACTGGAGAAGATCAGACTACTGAAGCAGGTTCAGAATCATACAAAGTGGACAGCCAACGGCATATATTTTTGATTTTTTTTTTTGTTGTTAACATTAAATGATCTAATATATATATATATATATATATATATATATATATATATATATATATATATCTTTTGAAATAGACCAAGGAAAAAAGTAACCTTTGACTACTTGTTTTCAACATATCCTCCACTGACAGATGACTAATCAATATCAGTTTGTGTAACTTTTCTGTAATACACTAATCTTGAAGGAAGGCATCCACTTTCACAACAAAATATTCTTGAACCAACGCATCACAGCAAATTGTGTTGCTTCTGAGGACAAACATATAATTCTACTCTTCCATGTATTTATACCACAGTCATGAAAATAGTGAGATTTACACTGTTGTTGTATGCAACAGAACAGGTGTGAGATTAGTCATTCATGTTTTGGTGACTATACAACATAGTAATTGGACATAATTCTTTCACACTGATGTCTCAGGGTCATGCTCCAGAAAATAAAATATATAAGCACAATATATACAAGTAAGCTCAGACATGAAAAGCACTAGAATCCATCCAGCTCTGTTTGCCTATACTTGTGCAAGCAAATAATTGAAATTATCAGAGGCAGAAGTCACTAGAACATATATTACACTATAGCTGTCAGTTTTGTAAGGAGTCAAGAAGGCATGCAAGTAATAACACAAAGGTGAAGGGACATGTCTACAAATTGTATTTCAGTCTCCAGGATTACTATGGCTTAACTCTGTTCAGAAACAGTTTGCCCACAAGCAGAGGAGGTACTCATAACAGGTAAGCCGTTGGAGTTCTTCAGATTTGTTTAGAATTATATCATCTTTGCATGTTTTGTTGCTTGGAGACAGCAATATGAAATTACAACACTTACTTCAGGTAAAAATTCTTGTTCTACATGAGGGAATATTTACATGTCAATAGAATTACAGGGCAAAGACAATGTCTTGGCAAAGAAAGAGACTAATTACAGACATAATTTGCCAAGCCATTTGCCTGGGGTACAGCAAACCAAAGTACAAGACATTTCTCAGGAAATTTGCAGTAGTCAGGTAATTAAAATAAGGTGTCACAGCTCCTATCCATTAAACCAGTAATATCATACATGTTCAAGATTATATAATGATTAAAACACAATCATCTGCACAGTAGCCTAGAAGATTGTGTTGTCGCCTCAAAGTAAGAGGGTTCCCAGTTTGATCCTCAAAGACATGCAGGAGGTACTGTTGCAGGCCTGGTCACCTAGCAAAGTAAACACCTTGACTCCAGATGACTGTAATGAAATGACACCATGACCCCATGTGCAAAAATGGGAAAAGGGGTTGTGTGTGTGTGTGTGTGTGTGTGTGTGTGTGTGTGAGTGTGTGTGTGTGTGTGGGTGGCTTCAGTTGGCAGTGTGTTTGGTTGACATATGTTTGGTCAACCGCTTTTGCTTGACTAAACAGATGTTGACAAGTGTGTGAGATCATGTCGTTCTTGGAGTTTGGGACTATTTTCTTTCCCTGATTTTGTGCAAACTTGACGTTGGTATATTTAATTAGCAAGGGGTGTGGAGGGTGCAGATGGGCTTATCCTACTGCAAAAAAATATTTTTTTATGTTTTTGTTTTAAGTTTTGCATGCAACAAGATTGTTTCTCAGCGCATGCACAGTAATTTGTCAAAAGTTGCATTTTCAATATATTGTGGTCTTCATTTAAGATGTGGACATTTGCATATATATGTGTGTATATAAAAATAGATAGATTAATTGAGGGGAGCCCCTTGTGGTCTAGTGGTTAGGATTTGGCACATTCACCACCATGGCCTGGGTTCTATTCCAGGGCAGGGAACTTCAATGGATTTTTGCTAGCTATAGGTCCCTGTCTATCACCCAGGATAACTGTATCACATACTTGAATGTACTGGAGTCACTCACAAGCCAGTCCAACATCATATTCATGGGTGAGTTCAACTATCTTACCATAAAATTGGATACATACACAACCTCTAACATGCAGGCTTAAAGATTCCTGGATTTTGTCAATGCAAATACCCTGGAACAGATAGTCTGCACCCCCTCCTTTGTGCAATGTCCTCAGTGATCATACCAGATCACAAAGCAGTAACCCTTGAAATAAATGTACAGGCTGAACTCTCTTTAAACCCCAGAACCTTTAAGAACTTTTTCAAGGCTAACTACCTGCTATTAAGTGAGAGCAAAACTAAATTCCAACCCCCCAAACTCAGAGAACATGGTGGCCTATGAGGAAGTGTTTACAGAAACCCTGTACAAGCACATAAATAACTGCATAGAACCAGCTGTACCGAACCAAACTTAACTTAGAACAAATTCCAAAAACAAGCTCTCTTGGTGAACCCCCAGTATAAATAGGTTGTACAACAAAAGAAAGAAAACCCTGTCCATAAAAATAGGAAGGGCTATGCCCAAAAGACAAAAAAAACTCCCTCATCAGTCTCAACAAGCAACTTGGAGGACTAATCAAGTGTACTAAATCCAACTTTGTGGCAAAAATAGCCTCTCAAGCTAAAGATAACTATAAGGCACTTTTCAGTTATGTACACAGTCTTAAAGAAAACAACCAACAGTGTGCTGAACTAATAGCATTTGAAATTTCTTATACTGAACTGGGGGATACAGCAAATTTGCTGGCTGATAATTTTAGCTCCAATTTCACTCTCCCCATCACCCACAGTTTGGCCCTGGGAAATACCCTCTACCATTTCTCCCCTTCTACATATCACTAAAGAACAGGTCCTCACAGCACTCTCCAGAGCTAGAAACACTGCATCAGTGGGTCCTGATAAAGTCTCAGGATGCCTCCTATATAGCTTGAAACATGACCTGTCAGGTCCACTAGAATCTCAATTCAACCATAGCCTTGAGATAGATTTTACCTCCAGGGAATGGAGGACTACAACTGTCATCCCTCTACACAAAGGCAGACCATTAACAGATCTAGGGAACTACAGACACAAAAGTTTAACTAGTCTTATAAGCAAGGCCATGGAAAGAATTATTGTGGACATATCTTGAAACACTGGACCCATCCCAGTTTGGTTTTCTCAAGGACAGGTCATGCTTACTAAACATGGTGAAGTTCTTCAAGAAGGTCACTAGAGCCATGGACAAGGGCAAAATGGTGCGTGACCTGGCAAAGGCATTTGACACAATACCTCACTCCGGTATTATAGGCAAACTCACAAATTTAGGCATAAATCCCTATGTTACCCAGTGGATAGCTAAATGGCTCACAGACAGGACACATGAAGTTAGAGTGGGAGAATCCACCTCCACCAATAGGCCTGTTACATTATGACCTCTCCTGTTTCAACTATACTTCTCTGAAGTCAAGGCAAATGCAGAAGGCCTTTGGCTGATCAAATTTGCTGATGACTGCAAGCTGAGTGCAATCACTGAATCCTGCAAAGATGTATATATCCTCAAGGAAAGTCTGACACAGACAATAACTGGTGCCAGAACCTTGGCCTAAAACTCAATGCAAAAATGCATAATTACACCCTTTGGGAAGATGACCACCCCTGTATATTACAACATTGATAACACTCCTGTAAGAGTAGACCTAGTGGTAACAGACTTTGGAACTCAGGTTGACAGTAACCTGAACTTTGATCACCATATGTCCATGGTAGTGAGAAAATTCTTTCATGTGGCACAAAATATAAGTAAGGAAATGGCATCCAGATCTAAGGAGATCATAGTCATACTACACTCAGCTCTCATTAGACCAATAATTGAGTGCAATGCACCCTTCAATATGTACCCAACTAGGCATTTGCCACAGCTGGAATGGCCACAGAAGTTCTTCACTAAAAGAATACAGGGTGTAAATAATATGTCCTATGCAGACCACCTCAAAGCCCTGTCTCTGTATTCAGTCCCCTACAGACTTACTGAGGGGCGATCTGTGTCTAACCTACAAGACATTCTCTGATCCAGCGCTGATGGATCTGCTACACAATCACAAAACAAACAGCACTAGAATTATCCGAGCTAAGCCTCATGTATGACATAAACAAAACATGTTGGAGGGACTCAGATTACCCCTTGTCTGGAACAGACTCCTCATTCATGTGAAACAGAGCTCTTCTCTATGCCTATTCCATTGCAATTTGGCCAAATGGATGGAAAATCGCAAATTCACGCCTGACTTGGCACCTGTGGCCCTTATGGACAGGGGCAGTTTGTAGATACCCTGAGGCACAAGCATATACCAAAGCCCCTCTAGCCCATTGGCATTGATAATTGGGAAAATCAGGGCATGAATGGCTAAGCTTAAAAAGGCTCTAGGACTGTTAACCTAGTAACCCTCTGTGATCGTATGATCCTATCTGTATATAAACAGAGATAGCATTTTGCATTTTCATAGCTCAAAACATATTACAAGATCACAGAGTATCCTGCAATAAATCCAGTCAGGACTACTCTATCTAGTGAAGTAAGCTTTAGAAACAGATAAATACATGAAATCGAAGTGTAGAGATATACAATTCTCAGCTAAATCGACAGATGTTTTTATATTGCAGTAGTGCCTGTATGAAAAATCCTCCCATGGAAATGTAATGCATCAAACAGGAAAAATAATTTGAAAATTGGTCCAGTAGCAGAGCAGTCTCCTGGGTACATAGAAAATAATAACAGTGTATAATACGTATATCGTTGCCTTAACATAATTCATTATTCATCTTATTTAGAAGGAAAGATGCAAAAGTTAAGTATTAGAAAATGTAATGAAATGCTTTTCCTCCTTGGCACTACTTTTTGGCAGCTACCCTTTAAAAAGCATTGCTTCTTCTTAATATAATAGAAAGAAAATATGGATGTAATTTTAGCGTTTTTCCTTTAGTTTGGCCAGTAGATTGACTACAGCTTCAGTTCGGATGTTCAACAAATGTTAAAATACTTCTGAATTCTGAAGCAAGACTTTCTTTTGCCAACACACTTTCCCTACAGCTGCAAATTATCCCATGAATACCTACAGTGGTACTGAAGTACATAAAACAACCAGAGTTCAAAATTTATATTGACATCCTGCAGCAAAAATAGTCCACATTAAATCATATGGACTACAGTTTAGGCACTATAAATACATCATTATGAAGAAAGACATCAGTTATGTAGTCTGTGTTTAGAAGTATAGCTTTTCTCGTAGCAAAAAGAAAGAAAACAACACATATACTAGCACTTCCAGTAAAGAACAACCTTTTTCTGGAATATCATAAACTAAATAGGGATAAGGGACATCGACAGCAAACATATTAGTTCATGTTGTTTTATGCATGCAGTTAAATTGACGGAAACAGTCTTTTGTTATAGCCTGTCAAAGGAAAATATGATATATGCAGAGTGATTTCTTTATATATCCACTGCAGACACACTGCACTCCTCCTATACCACAAAAATGCGGAACTCAGCACCCCAAGCTCTTAGACAACATGAAAATGCCAAATCATTCAAAAATCAGCTAAAGCAATATCTGTCTGATATATGGCTATGCTCATGCTCTACCCCTGGCTAAGTCCTTACCCTAACTCTACCTATAACTTCCTAAACTCAAACTTTTTTTTGTCAATGTCATTCATGCCCCTTTCTCTGCTATATCCCCCACCCCATTAGCTTCTACCTAACTCTATTTCTCATCTCTAACTACCACAACTCCTAATATGTCTTGGAAAACACTCTGGATATTGTATATCTAAACATCAATCTAGTAATAATGTTTAACTACCGTATATACTTTACTACATTATGTGTATGTTTATATGTTTCTGTAACATATTGTTTTAAATACCTGTATGTTATTTCTCTAGCATGTAACTACTGTGGAACTTTTCTAACTGGGTCTCCACAGAAAAAGAGCATCTGTTTTCCCAGTCAGATATATATCTGATACTGCCTTTCCCCACATTTATAACATGGAACCTCTCTAGCTAACTTTCTGATAAGAGGGACTGTCTGTCTGTGTTTTGAGATAAAATGTCCACCTCTAAGTACAAGAAATCGGGACAAAGCCAGAAATAGTGGGAAGGGGGGACAAAGGCCCAAAATCAGAGAGAAATGTTAAATAATGCTCTACTTAGAAAGTTCAAAGAATAATAAGTTTTGCACTAGCATGCATTTTCTGAAGGTTATGAAGTTTGAATATCAAATGTGTGTCACTATTTGATGTCAATACTCAATGATTTCCCAAATCCGCGGTGGTGGTGCTGCGGTAGCATTATCGCCTCACAGTAAGACACTGTCCGGTTCGATTCTCAGATAGAGCATCTTCTCCGTGGAGACATGTGTGAATGGACATACCTTCGTTGAAGGTTGTGCATCAGGGCTGGTAACTCGGCACGTAAAAATCAACTATCAATCATTAGCGGACCGGTGTTCCGCTATGGCGACCCCTAACCGGGAAAAGCCGAAAGACACAACAACTCAATGATTTCCCAGAAGCCACAAAGGAATATACCAAAAATATGAGGCAAAAATCTGGACAGTTGAGAGATATGACCATATCATGTAACATTTATTTATTATTTATTTATTTTATTTTACATTTGTTAACCGGGATTGTCTGACTGAGCCAAAGCCCTTTTTCAGTAGAGGCCTGGGAAGAAAAGCTCCAAAACATTGTTACAAAAATATAATCATTTAATACAAACAACTATTTGGCTATAATTCCACCAATGATAAATTTATCACTTTTCCAACTCCAAGGAGGAGTACAAGATACTACGTATTCAAATACAGCCCTTTAAATAAAAGGCAAAATAGATTATTAGGTTAATAGGTGTGTACTAGGCTAATGATCACTGGGACCTTTTTAAGTCTAGCCATGCATCCCAAATCTCTGGCAAGTTCTTGTACCCTCTAAGCAGGGACTTGGAAGATGAAACATTTGCAAAGTGAGGCCTGGAAGATGAACCATTTACAGGCTGCCTGTGTCCATTAGAGACATATGCTCCAAACTACGGATGAATTTCCTATTCCTCATCCAACTGTCCAAGTTACATTTGAATTCGGTTAGGGAGGAACTCTGCTTCATATGGCTAGAGACCTTGTTCCTGTCTCTCCAGCAGGTCACAGTTGTCTATTTAAATCTTTACAATGAGTAATTCTGGGGCTGTTTGTTTTGCAGATATGCAGGCAGTCCATCAGAATGGGGTATGATGATGCCTTGTATGGCAGGCATAGCTCTCCCCTCAACAACTTGAAGGAGACAGAATACAGGGATAGGGCTTTGAGGTAGTCTGCAAAGGATATGTTATTTATCCTGAGTATTCTTTTAGCGAGAAACCTCTGTGGATGCTGGAACTGTTGCATATGCCTGGTTAGGTACATACCAAAGGAGGCAGTGTACTCAATGAGAAGTCTGATAAATGTCAAGTACAGTGGGAAAAATAACCTCCTTTTATGCAGATGCCATACCTTTGATTATAAATTGAACAACATAGAATGATTTCCTCACTGCCTTAGACCAGTGAAGATAAAAGGCTAGATTACTGTCTTCATGTATCCTGAAGTCCCTGACTACTGGGTCAGCTCCTAGGGGTGTGTTGTTGGGAGGGTGGCCTAATGGTTAAGATGTTTGCCTTACAAACACAAGGTGCAGGGTTTGAGTCTCAGAAGGGATAATTGGCTAGGCTTAAAATGGCTCGCAAGGGCAGTTAGCCTAGTACTAACCTATGAACCTATGACAGTTACCAGGGGTGGATGACATCCCTAAGGATACCATTATGCATTTCTTGGCATTTAGCTTTAGTCAATGGCTCTGACACCCGTTATTTGTTTGTGTCAGCCCTTCTTGTAAAATATTAGTGTTGGTGGGGGATGCTACTACTGATCCTAATTTGCAATCAACTGCACATTTTGTCAGCCAGAGACCCTTGATGTTGGCCTTGTCTTCGGAGAAGTACATGTCAAAAAGGAACAGTCCCAGGACTGATCCCTGAGGGAACTCTGCTGGTGACTGGCCTCTTGGTAGAATTCTAACATCCTGGGTCCTGTCTGTGAGCCAGCTGTCTACCCACCGGGTGACATAAGTGTTTATACCTAACTGCTTGAATTTGACAACAATGACCAAGTGGGGTATTGTGTCAAATGCCTTGGCCAGGTAAGGTGGGCAGTATGAACCACTTTATCCTCATCCATTGCTTTAGTGACCTTCTCAAAGAGGTTCTCCAGGTTAAGTAGGCATGACCTACCCTTGACAAAACCAGACTGGGTGGAATCAACTGTCTGGAGATTTCCTATGTCATTATTGATCATTTCTATGAAAATTATTTCCATAGTTTTGCATATGAGACTAGTGAGACTTATGAATCTGTACTTTACAGGGCCTGTAAATTCTCCACCTTTGAGCAGAGGGATGACGGTTGCTATTCATGAGGCATGAAGCCTGTTTGGAGGTTACATTTAAATAGTGATTCCAGATGGCCTGATAGGTCATATTTCATGGCATTTAGAAGGCACTCTGGGATATTGTCTAAACCCTTTGATGTAGTGTTCTTGGGCCTTTGAGAGAGCATTGATGACCAATTCCCTAATGATAGTAGGGGGAGTTATAATTGACAGTATTTGCAGAGGGGAGGAGAGAGGGGTAAAGTTAATGCTGAAATTGTCTGCCAATAGGTTTGCTATATCTTCAGTATGGGTGGCTCCATTAACAATGAGCTCTGCACACAGTTGTGTATTACCTTTGAAATTGTGGACATAGCTAAAGAATGCTTTGTGGTTCTCCTTGGCCTGGGAGGTTAAATTAACAAAAACTTTGGCTGTGGTAGACTTTATTTACCCCTTGAGTTGCTTGTTTAGTTTGATGACAGTGCTTTTATCCTGCTGGGTGCTACACCTCCATTTTTTTTGCCATGATTTACTTCTTTCTTTTACACAACCTGTTGATGTTGTGATTCCACCAGGGTGGCTTGCTTTTTAAGTTAGTTCTGTACTTATTCCTGGTGGCTAAAGCTGACTCTCTGCAGCTATTAACATTCTTTTTGCTGTTGCTGTGAACAGTTCCATGTTGGCAGCAGTATTCCCAGGGTTTGTAGGGGGCTTGGAATTTTGCTAGGTTGTCACTTAAAAGTAGGAAGTTAGCCTTAGAGTACTCATGAACATTCCAGTGTTAGCTGTGGTTCTGGGTTTTAGTTTTACTTCAAAGGAAACCATCTTGTGGAGTGACCTTACCAGGAAGGACATTACACTAGGGGGTGTGCAGCACTCTTCCGTATTATTGAGGACCATATCCAGTGTGTTTGTGCCCCAGTCAACACATTGCCAATCTGATCAAGAGAGTCTGTGTTTACAAAATACAGGAATCTCTGTGCCTACACCTTTGATGTCATATATGATTCCCAGTTAATAGTGGGGTAATTAAAGTCACCAAATAATATGGTATTGGGTTGGATGATGAGTTTTTCCAGTAAGCTAAAATAAATGCTATGGTTTTCCTAGGTTATAGAGGGGGGACCTATAACTTTCAAGGAAGTGGTAATGGATTTTGCCTATGGTGATTGAAACGTGGAGAAGCTCAAGTGCATTGTCCTGTTTGACCAGCATTGAGATAAATTTATTTTTATAAAAATCAAGACATTTCCACATTTAGTCACTACCTGTTTAGTAGCTGGTCTAAATGTGTGGAAGCATTATAGCCTTGCACTGCTGGCGGGCTCTGTTTGGCTTTAAACTATGACTTAGTGACTGCACAAATTTCAGCACTCTCTAGAATTTGTCAAAGAAATGTACGAATATTTTGAAGCATTGAGATTCAGAAAAAAAGTACTGGTAAAATTGTTAACTTTTTACAAAACAACTTTTGAATACCAGGCCTTTGGGAGCAGAAATAATTTCAGATTATAAAGATGTAACAGTCTGAGAATGTGCACATCTGTATGTGAATGAGCTGTATATACTACAAGGGCTATGAAGGTCAGAGGGGTACAACGGGAGATGTGTATAAACCATCTGCCAAATGTGATAAAGTAGCATTTTCTAATCCAGCTATTAAAAACGCATAATAGCACAAACTATTTATATAATGCTGTATTAAAATTGACCAGGTATGAATATACAGATGTGATAAAATGAAACATTTGCCATAAGACTCCAAATAAGAAGCCCACTTTTGCCCTTTAAACAAGATTCCAATATTTTTGATGTGACTATAGTAGTGGTTTGTTTCATTAATTAAATCAAATATTGGGATGTACAACGATTTTTTTTTTGCTGAGCCCCATTAAAATGATTTCTTCAGAATCCTTGAAATAGGGAATCTATACCCTAGTATGAAAAAACATCAGCAGTACTGGGGAGAGGGGGAACATTTCTCTTGCACTGTCTGCCAGTAGGACATGTAAAAATAAATATTATACCATGATCCCCCCAAAACGTGCACGCTGATTGGCCAGCGTGCCCGTTGTAAATCGAGTTATACTAATGGAAAAAGGTCCGATGCCGGACTTTTTCCATTAGTATAACTCTTTAAACACTGTCTCGCTATGTTAAATGGGTTTAACATAGCGAGACAGCTTTAAAATAAGCAACGGAGATCTCCGTTGCTTATTTTAAAGCTGTCGCTATGTTAAACCCATTTAACATAGCGAGTGTTAAAACAACGGAGAAAGCAAGATCTCCGTTGCTTTTTAGTCTCGCTATGTTAAATGAGTTTAACATAGCGAGACAGTTAAAATAAGCAACGGAGATCTCCGTTGCTATTTTAAAACTGTCTCGCTATGTTAAACTCATTTAACATAGCGAGAATAAAAGCAACGGAGATCTTGCTTTCTCCGTTGCTTTATACAACTCTGATGTACTGCGCAGGCGTGCAGTACATCAGAACTGCCGGATGCCAAGACATCTGCGGAAGGGCAGTAAACAGGCATTATACTATGACATTATTTAAGAAAAGTAATAGTTTCTTTTCTTAAATAATGTCATATATAATAGCAATAACCACTTCTGGGTGGGTAATGCTAAATTTACCCACGGTTGGCTTTGTTTGGTCCCTCGGGCTTTGCCCTCGGGACCAAACCACGCCAACCATGGGTAAATTTAGCATTACCCACACCCAGGCGTGGGTTATTGCTATAAAATATGTGGCAGAAGGAAGGAAGGAAAGGTTTCAGCACTGGTAGCAGATTATACATTTTAGTACTATTGCCTATGTTCTGATATTAATGTTTTCACTATCCACATTAACAAACTGCTGAAAGATAGTTTGACACTTTGTTAGCACGCATTCTATGCATATTACCATATTTTGCAAGCATACAAATAACTGCATGTGAAAGGGTAACTGAGAAAAATAAATATTTAGGCTACTTAATTCCAGCTAGGTACTGCTGCATTAAGCGTGAATGACTAATATATGGGCAGAAAATGTACCAGGAATAGTAGCAGTTTTCACTGTCCAAGGATTACCAGGGCAAATATACTTTCTTAACGCATGTAAATTGCTTTTTAATCAAAAGGGTTGTGAATAAATTCACACTGTTTTATGGGTTTACATGCATGCACATGAGCTTCAAAGTGTGCCCATTAGGGAATAAGGAATTTTATGATCTTCTGAATTCATGTTTTACAAACTCCATAAAAACAAAAATGCTGCATCATTTATTATCTTATGTAACTGGGAAATATCTATTTTTTCTGAGAAGTAAAACAACTAGAATATAGCCTCTGACTGTCCATAGTATAAGACTGTTTTGGAAATCTGTTTTCAGATCCAGTTCATTCCAGTGTGATGCACAATATAATAAAGTATCACTGATGAATGATGCTTACCTCTCAACCTCTTAGTGCAAGAAATCTGAACAATGCCTAAAATAATAGGGGGGCATAGACCCAAAAATAGGGACTGATTTTAAATAGTGCTCATATAAACTTAGAAAGTTGTTAAAATGGTGAGTTTTGTGTTAGCATGCATTTTCTGAAGAATATGAAGTCTGAAGCTCAAATTTATGTATTTATTTAGTGACTTCAATCTTCAGCAATTTTCCAGAAAACCACAATTTTTATGAGGAACAGATTAAAAAATATTAAGCAAAACTCTGGACAGTTGAGAGCTATGTAAATATGTTGATTTCATCATATAAACCTACACAACTGTACTACCACAAAAACAGTTATAGTTGTGTTGTTTTAGAATTAACAATCTTCTCAAGTCAAGACACATGGAAATGAGCTAGTCTGTTTATGAAACATTAATGCTGTGACTCTCAGGAACCTAATAATTTAGCAGATTTATATTCTTGATTTTCACATTGGAGTACCAGTCTGATTATAATACTTTGTATTTTCATATTTTAACCAAGAAAGGCCCAAATAGGATAAAACTTTTGTGCATGCACTTTCTAGGAGCACATAAAAGCTAAGACTTGTAGACAATCACTCAGCATTCAGGTGATGAGTGTAGGACTTGTATAGAAATAACTAGTTTGTACCTCAATGACTGCACTTCATGGTCTCTTGTCTGTACATTAAAACAGCAGGGCGACACATAAGTGCATCAGTTAGTTGCTGACATTCCACTTGGCAGTTCTGCAGATACTTGGAAATCTCTTGGTAGTTGCCAAGAAACTAATCTTACTTGTCACGCAAACATCCTACATTTATATGAGGAAGAATTAAGATCATTGTTCATTGTATGAATATTTAAATTTGGCGCAGACAGAATTCTTGTATTCCCATTATTTTTACTAAGGTAAAGGTGATATCATGGTAATCATATTAATTATTAAAATAATGAGTCTGCATGTAACTGAATATTCCATGTGCTCATTTATTCTCTGTTATGATGTACATGAATGTGTTTTAAAAATCATACTTACAGAAGCAGCGTGCAGAGATATGATAATAAGGTAGCACACAAAATAGCATAAAGCAAATTAATTAATACAGTGGTAGAAGATGCTCTGAGCATGGTATAATACTTAGCAAACTTCCTACACAGCAAAAGGAAACAGATTTAAATTCTGTGAATTACTTAACCACACCTAAGTAACTTGATTTATTACTCTCAGTTTTGATTCTAGTTGAAAACATATCTTCTTAAACAATCTAAGTAGAAGGCTTCCCTTCATGTCATTCACATGGCTTCTTCATAAGGAATTCTACTATGCTTCTCATTCAAGTTGCAACAAACTATTCCTGTTTGAAGATTCCTATTACATAATTCCTACTTGTTAAAACTTTTTTATGCAGACTATGGAACATCATTGAACTGTTCTGTAATAGAACGTATTATAATAACACTACATCTATGTTAATTGACTTCTTTAATGTATAGATTGTGTACATCTTTACTAATTTAGCTTAAATTATCAAAATTATGGGCAAATGCTTTTCTGTGTTTTCATCCTTCTTGTAATCTCACAGCCTCAGCTAGAAATTCATCTACTGTGATTAGTAGTTTACCCTGATTTACAAATATATATATATATATATATATATATATATATATATATATATATATATATATATGTGTGTGTACACACACACACACACACACACACACACACACACACACACAGAGGAACTCTTCACAATGCCGAAATCCTGAAAGATCGAATTTCATATGGCCGAGACCATATGATCGAACTTTCGGAATCCTGACATTGTGAACAGAGATCTGCATACAGCGTGGAATGGGAGAATTCCCTTTTCCTCGTTGTAATGCAATCACTGAGTTGGAATATTTAAGTAGCGGGGGTGTGGGGGTGCAGGGGAAGAAACATTCATTTTTTTTTTTTTTTGATTTGTTTTGGAATTTCAATATTCTGAAACATTGATCATATGGCCTAGATCATATGAAAGTCGATGTTTCGGAATTTCGAGATTCTGAAGTGAATCCATGCACACACACACACACACACACACACACACACACACACACACACATGCATATTCATTTCTATATAGAGAGATAGACAGATATAGACATAGATATCTAATATCTATCTATCTATCTATCTATCTATCTATCTATCTATCTATCTATCTATCTATCTTTCTAGAGAGATAGATAAGGCTGTGTCAGAGAAACAATAGACAAGAAATAGAGAACTGCATAAGTTTGAAACTAAAAACATCAAGCTGGCTGTTTTGCTCATTGTCAGTATTTCTTGGGATCGGGAATTTGCCCTTTCCTCAAAGTTGTGCAATCTCAGGGTTGGTATGTATAATATACATTGAGTGCAGAGGAGCAAAACAGCCATTTTTGCTTTATAAGTAATGTGTAAAAAAAGCCAGTTTGATGTTGTTTACTTTCAAATTTAGGTAGTTCACTATTTTGGTCTATCAATCTTTTTTTTTTTATTGTTAGTATTATTATAGGTTCATAGGTTCATAGGTTCGAGATTCTGAAGTGAATCCATTATTATTATTTCTTGATTGGGTTAATCCAACTAGGCTAGTAGCTTTTATTGAGGGGAGAGGAAACCTGAGGGAAATTTGGCCAGGGCATCAGGGAACTTCCCCTACTCATTTTGTATGAGTGCATGGGGACACAATTCAGTGTGGCACTTCCTGATTTCCATTCCAAGTGCATAGGTAGCTCAGAGAAGCAGGAAGCATGGAGGAGAAGGAAAATGTTATAGTCTGTATTGAAGAAGAAAGTACTTTTAATTGCAGCTAAGGAGGCAAACATAATGGAAAATGAATCGGATGATGTAAGGAAGGAGGACACAATTCAGTGTAGCACTTCCTGATTTCCATTCCAGGTGCATAGGTGACTCGGAGAAGCAGGAACCATGGAGGAGAAGGAAAACATTATAGTCTGTATTGAAGAAGAAAGTACTTTTAATTGAACACCTGAGGAGGCAAACGTAATGGCAAATGAATCAGATGATGTAAGGAAGGAGGACACAATTCAGTGTAGCACTTCCTGATTTCCATTCCAGGTGCATAGGTGACTCAGAGAAGCAGGAACCATGGAGGAGAAGGAAAACGTTATAGTCTGTATTGAAGAAGAAAGTAGTTTTAATTGAACACCTGAGGAGGCAAACGTAATGGCAAATGAATCAGATGATGTAAGGAAAGAGGAGAATGGCAAAAAAATAAACTGAATACAAGAAAGGGGAATGAAGGGAAAGAAGAGGGAGAAGGAGGAGAAATGCTGTTTCAACAAAATCTTTTCATCATGGACATAACTGTAGCTGAATGTGTTGTTACAGCCTTCCAATCGGGAGGGTTGCAGGATGTTTATTTAAAAGAGCTTATAGATCAAAGCAAACCAGAGAGTGAAAAAGTGACATCATGGGGAGAGAAATGGCAAGTATCCAGGAAAATGAACAACAAGAAGAGAAGAAAGAAGAAAAGAAATCGTATGCGCAGGCACTAAAAAACGTGAAAGGAGAGAATCGAAAAAAGCAGAAGTAAAAAAAAGGTATTGAGTGTGAATAAATAGCAAAGCAGAAAAAGAACTAGATGGGTGTGAGATATGGGACAGCATCATAGCACCACTGGGTATAAAACCCAGAGAGGTAAGAGCTTTTATTTGTATTAACAAAGAGATGTTTTCTGATATCTTTTTTGAGCAGCCACAATATATGGAAAAATTCGTAGAACAATATGACAAGAAAAAAGACATTAACCCATGGGATTTGTATGTAATTCAGACATTCAATGGAGAAGCCAAGAAAATAGTGTTTACACAATTTTGTACAGAAATTGAAAGAAATAAGTTAAAGGACTATTTAAAAACTGTATGTATAGATGTTATGCATGTTACAAAAATATATGACAACAGCGGTTTATGGACTGGAGGATGGGAAAGCGATCTATTATTGAAAATGCAAAATGAGAAAATTGTGCATCTACCCAACATGATTTATGTGGAAGGAAGTAAGGGGTTGGTGAAATATTGGGGACCACCAAAGACTTGTTTTTTTTATGTGGTAAAGATGATCATTTAATTAATAACTGTGATAAAAGTAAATGTTTTATATGTGGCAAAGCTGGACATGAAGCAAAGAAATATAAGCAAAAATGTATAAAATGCAAAAAGGTAAGTCACTCTTGGATGGATTGTACACTTTTAGAAATTCAAACAGAAGAAATCACAGTAGAACAGAACCAGGAAAAGGTTACATTAGATACTATATGTCACACTCCTACTCTGGTCACAATAGAAGAGTCTTTGTGGGGTCTGTTCAATCAGCTTTATTATATATACAAACACATCACGAGACATGTTTACTGACATTATCTTAAATAACTTATATACAAACTAACAACTGCAATCATACATGCTGACTCTCTATTTGCACTCTCAAAATGGCACTGGGAATATTACATGCCCAGTATTTATATGTGCACTTTCAAGCCTTGATATGCTTCTAAGATACAGCACATACACTTTGATCTATATCCTCCCTCTTTGAGAAATAGATCATGCAATGTTATGAATCTATTTGGCATGATATCACAGGTAGTTCTTTGTCATGCAATTATACAAAACTAGGTACATATATACAGTTAAGTCCATGTTGTTGCATATTTCACACTGGGTCTGGATATTCGACCATATCGTGTGACATAAAACTGGGAATTTGGTTTAGCAACTGGAGCTGTCTTTACAGAATGTTCAACCTTGGGAGTATTTGGAACATCCTCAGGAATGGAATTAGAGGCTGAAACACACTCTGGGATAGAAATAACATTTGGTTAGCTCCGAGATCTAGAGTCTGTATCACAGGAACAATGCTGCGATGATGATTCTGGTACAGGAAGAAGATGTCTGCAATTTCTCTTGTACTCCACACCCTCAGATTCTACAAGGTAGGATCTTGGCTCAGCACATATACCTGTAACTTGACTGATCTGATTGAAACCTTTCACCATTTGTATTCTCATGGTCTCTCCTTCACTCAACGGACAAATAAATCTGCTCTATTTATCATAACTGGACTTCTGGATAGAACACTTATTGAATAACTGAGCCTTGATGGCTTTGTTGTTCTTAGCTTTAGGCCTCAATAAACTGGAACTAATAGGTAGCATCATTCTGGTTTGCCTGGACAGACGTCTTTGAGCAGATGAGCCAAAACTATCATCACTGGGTATGTTTCTGAGATTAAGTAAATTCAAGAAAACATCGGTATTGTCATGCTTTGACTTTTCAGGTAATTGCTTTGCACTCTCTGTACTGCACATTCAGCTAGGCCATTGGACTGAAGATATTCAGGACTACTAGTGACATGTACAAAGTCCCATTATCTCACAAATTTCTGAAATAACTGACTAGTAAATTCAGTACCATTGTCAGAAATAATTTTGTGTGGACTACCATGGACTGAGAAATGATGTTTCAGTTTAGTAATAACAGTAGTGGATGTTAGATTAGGTAGTAAGTCAATCTCAAACCAATTCAAATAAGAGTCTACCAATACTAAGTAATGTTGATTGTTCCACTCGAAGATATCAGTGGCTACTGTTGACCAAGGTAGTTCAGGAACTTGACTTAGCTGAAGTGGTTCTCTTTGCAAATGTAATCTAGTACTATTACATATTGAACAAGAAGAAAGTACCTTATCAATGTATTTCAGTAATGAAGGCCAAATACTAGTTCTCTCGCTCTTCTCCTAGTGGATGTGGAACCTGGATGACCACGATGCAAAATATGCATGTTGTCTTGCTGTAAAGAAGCAGGAACAACAATTTTAGGACATTTGAAAATAATGCCATCTTCCATCAACATTTCATCTCTGTAAGGAAAATAGGTTTGCACTTCAAATGGTACACTAAATTGCTTAGATGGCCAACCAGCATTAATGTAGTGATTGAGCTTTTGTAAAATTGGATCAATGTTTGTATGATCTCTCAGCTCATCAAGTCTAGTGGTAGAGAAATTGTGGACTGCCATCACATCAAAGTCAAAATTCTCTGTGTCAAGCCTTTCCATCGTATTTCTGGGTGATCTGGAAAAGGTATCAGCCAGACAGAGTAGTTTGCCTTTTGTACAGACCATTTTGAAATTGTACTTTTGCAATCTGAACATCGTTTGTAATCTTGCTGGAGTTGAATGCATAGGCTTCTTTAGAATAGTAACTAGAGGTTGGTGGCCAGTTTCAATCTGAATAGCTCGACCATAAATATAATCATGAAACTTTGAATATGCAAATACTATTGCCAAAAGTTCTTTTTCAATTTGAGCATATTGCATCGCAGTTTGGGTTAGTGTTCTAGATGCATAGGCTACTGGTCTTCCCTCTTGAAGTATAACTGCACCTAGACCAAATTTTGAAGCATCACAGGAAAGAGTGATTATCTTATTTACATCATAGTATCTTAATGTAGGTGGGGTGGCAATTTTCTGCTTAAGGTCTTCAAATGCCTTCTGGTGCTGTTCTAACCATGACTATGTAGCATTTTGCATGTCAGCTCTCTGAAAGGTGATGTCAGGTCACTGAAGTCTGTTATAATCTCACCAAAATAGTTGACCATGGCTAGGAAACGCTGTAGAGCTTGAACATTATCTGGCGCTGACATCTCAAGAATAGCTGCTTGCTTGGTCGGGTCTGATCTCAAACCAGTAATGGTAAATAAATGACCTACATATGTAACTTCTGGTAGTCTGAATCTGCACTTCAGAGGGTTGAGCTTTAAGATCACTTCACATGCTCTGTCTAGAACTCTATTTAGATTTCTGTCATGCTCTGCTTCACCATTGCTTCCACCCAATAAATCGTCTACTATTATGGCACAAGGATAACCCGAAAAAATTTGCTCCATTGCACACTGGAAAACTTCAGTTGCAGAATTTATTCCAAATGGCATCTTTAGGAATCTTTATCTGCCAAACGGGGTACCAAAAGTGGTTAGTAATGAGGATTTGTGATCAAACATTACTTGCTAAAATGAACTTTTTGCATCCAAGACAGAAAAAACAGTGGCATTTGGTATTAGATCTGCAACATCTTTGACTGTACGCTTTGGATGATGTGGTCTCTTCAATGACTTGTTCAAATCTCTTGGGTCAATACATATTCTGATTTCATCTGAGCCTTTTTTGTGAGCTACTACCATAGACCACACCCATTCATTTGGTTCTGTAACTGGACAAATTACACATTGCTGTACCATTTTATCCAACTGAGCCTTGACTTTATCCTGCATAGCTATCGGAACTCTTCCTGCTGGTCTGACTACTGGAGTGACCTCTGGCTCTAACTTCATGGAATACACAACTGGAAGTTTGCCCAACTTGTCATCAAAAACATCAGCATACTCTGAGAAAATGGCTTCAGAAAAATTAGAACTAGGATATGCACTTATGTGATTAACGTCTTTGGTAAAAGAAAGCAGATTCATTCTCAAACTATCTTTGAGACCTAATAATGGCAGTACTGGTCTTCAGACTACATAGAATAACAAGCTGTAACAGTTCTTGGCCAAATAACATGAAAGCATCACTGAGCCTTCAGTCTGAACTTCTTCACCTCCATAAGCAACAAATTTCGCATTACTGGCCACATTGAGTTGTTTATTAGCTCTCACTTTAGCAAATGTGTCTGCTGATATTATACTTTAAACTAGTGTCTTCTTTAAGTTCTGTAGATTTACCATTGATCTGGACTGTACAAAAAACTTTGTCCTTTGCCAATACATTCAGTGCATCAACTCTTTCACCAATCACTGAAACACAATCTACATGAAAATGTGACTGCTGCAGCTCCACTTTATCAACCTGTTTTTTGGTGTGACCCTTTTTTATGACTGTGTGGGGTTTGCTTGATTTACAAAACTTTTGAAAATGGTTCCATTTTTTACACTTATGACATTGCTGACCAAATGCTAAGCATTTCTCTCTTTTAGACTTATGACTGGCACCACAATGGTGACAGTTAACAATAAAGCTGGACTTGGGTTTTGCTAATTCACATTTGTACTGCACTGGGGAACATGCTCAATTTACTAAACTCATCTTAGAACTTGCTGGAAAAGTATGTGGTTTCCCTGGTGATCCAGCAGGGGTTGTGACTGCCACGTGCTTAGTAGGCCTACTTCTGTTTGCCACGTGTTGCATGCTATCTGTATTTGCTCTGGAGCCTACTGAAACCATGCTCTTGTCACTTGCAAGCATACTCATGTGCTTTTCTGTAACTTCATGGATTTGGCAAATCTCATTGGCTTTACTCAATGTTAAATCACTATCATGAAGCTAAATCTTTCTCACAGCATCACTATTAATACCACACACAAGCCTGTCTTTTATTAACTCATGTTTTAAGTCACCAGACCGACACATTTTATCGTTGTTTCTCAGATCAGTTGCAAAAGTTTCCCCTGATTTCTGATCTCTCGTGTAAAACAAATGCCTCTCTAATGTAATATCTGTTTGGGGGTTACACATTTCTCTAAATTTGCACTTTAAACACTCGGGGTCTACCCTTGATTCAGCCTGTACAATAATATGATGATTTTTCACCTTCTCCTTCATATACTGCTGGTGTATATACAAATGAACACTCTCTTTCTATGGCCTCTGACCCAGCTAGGTTTAGCAAAATGAATGCCCTGCTGTGTGCATCTTTATCTGGATAAGCTACTTGTATAAAAATATCGTACTCTTGCTCAAATATTCTCCAATTCTCTGCAATATTCTGATCAAACACAAGTGGTAAGGGCTTTCGAAATCCATCTGCCATACTAACACATACCAATGAAGGGTTTTGCAAATAAGCATGAACACCACATACACGTATGCCAGAAATGTATGCTAGTATTTGTAACTTTGCCCAATAACACAACAAGCCCCTGTATAACTGAATTTTGCAAAATAAGTCTCTCAGAGACTGTAATACTACTGTCTCGTAAAAGTAATTTATCATCGTTTTAAGAGACATTTCAAATAACTGCATGAGGAGAATGAACTGGGCAAAAGAAGCTCAGAGTCAATAATTGCGAAGTAATTGCACTTTGCAAATAAACTGTACACAGCACACTGAAATTTTCCCAAAATGGAGGTACCTTGCCAAGCAATTCTTTACAGTACAAGAAACACTCTGTAATGGCATCACTTTGCGAATAGACACACCCAGCAAAAAAAACTTTTCAAAATGGCTATACGTTGACTGTACTTCATGAAATAGTTGCACTTTGCACACAAACAAACTCTTCAGAATATATGCACAGTAATAGGCACACACTCTAAGCACTTTTACACACTTTGAGATACTTGGAATAACTCTAGTTATGCCCTTGATACAATATGAAGTTGTAGTTATGCCAAAACACAGCACTTTGCCAAAAATGCAGTCACCTTGCTTTATCTACACTTAATGTGCCCTTTTTGCCCTTATTATATTCGTTTTGCTTGTTTAATCTCTTTTCATGCTCATGCCTGTTTTGCTTCAAACAGACTCGTTTTGCCTTGAAACATACTCGTTTTGCTTTAAACATACTCATTTTGCTTTTTTGATAATCGTTTCATCAAATATCTTAATTTTAAACATTTTGCCTAGTTAATAAACCTTTTGTGCCTCCCACTTGCTTAATAATGTGGTTTGTGCCCTTGTAATGTTCTGTTTTATCTTTTTCATAAAATAAGTAGTTGGTGCAAATTCTCATTACCTTTGATTCTTTTCTGGCTCTTTTTCATGCTTGTTTCTCTTAGTTTACCTTCACTGTTATCACTGCACCTCATGGCTCCAAATATCATTCTCTGCAATCCCAGTTCTGACACCATGTCGCTCTCCTACTCTGGACACAATAGAAGAGTCTTTGTGTGTTGTATTCAAGCAGCTTTATTATATACAACACATCATGATAGAAATTTACTGACTTTAACCTAAGTAACTTACATACAAACTAACTACTGCAATCATACATGCTCACCCTCTGGCTGCACTCTCAAAATGGCACTGAGAATAGCACGTGCCCGGTATTTATATGTGCACATTCGGTCCTTGATATGCTTCTTAAAGACAAAGCACATACACTCTGATCTACAGTATAGAAGAAACGCAAAATGAAAAAAAAATGGATGGATGAGAGAAAGAATGGATGAGAGACAGGACATAAATGAAACAAAGGGAAAAGAAGAAGAGGAGGAAGAAGTTAATAACGCAAGTGATGAAGGAGAGAAGACATGGATAAAATCAAGAACTAACAGAAGCTCTATAGGTAAGAGTAAAAGATAGAAAGCATGCATTTAAAAATTTAACCATAGGGGAAGGCAAAAAAGGGGAAGGATAAAAACAAAAACCTTTCTTTACAGTGAGAATCTTAGCCATAAATGTTAATAGCATAAAGAATGTTCAACTTAGATTAGGGGTATTAGAATGATGTTAGACATGGATATTGTAGCGCAAACAGACATTAAAATAAGAGCAGAGGAAGAAAGAACACAAATCAGTAGTTTATGGGAAGGTAAAGTAATTTGGAACCTAGGTAGTGAAAACATTCAGGTATAGCTATCTTATGTAAAAAAAAAAGCATAGAAATTTTGGATTACATAATAGTGATGATTGGAAGAATAATAATACTAGACATAAAATATAAGAATCAGCTTTATAGAATAGTTATGCTTTATGAGTCTACTTTGTAGAAACAGAGAAATCATGTTTAGGAAAATATTGGATTATGTGAGCGTGAACATGCAAATAATAGTAATGGGAGACTTCAACTGTGATTTAAGACATAGATGAAAAGAAGGAGCAGATATTAAAGTTATCTCAGACATAATTAAAAACAATAAGATATATTTATGGGAAAATAAGAACTGGACATATAAAAGAAGTAATTGAAGAACTGAAATTGATTATTTTATAGTTTCAGACAGTTTAGGCATACTACATAAAGGATGTGAAATTACATGGTTCCCAGATCACTTAACCATATGGCTAGAGATTCAAGAGAAAATACATTACATAAAAATAGGTAGAGGAATTAAAAGAATTAATGAAACAGAACTGAATAAGGACGTAAAGGATATAATACAATAATTATGGCAAGACATTATAGTCATGAGAGAATTTTATAAAGATAGGATAAGTTGGTTGATTAGTTTAAAAGAAAAATACAGAAAATAAGTACTTGAATGGCAAAAGTTGAAAAGATTGCAAGACAGTGATGAATACAAGGAAATTAGTAATCAAGTATTTAACAACATAACAGACGATAGAGAAGAGTTTATAAAAAAGGAGAGAAGGTTGCATGAAATGAATCAAGAAAAAATCAAAAAAGGTTATTTAAACAAAGACATTTTCTAGAAGAGAAGAAAGAAGAAGTAGCACATACTTAGATAAATTGGTTAAGGAAAAAATATGACTAATAAGAGAACTGAAAAAGAAAAAGGTGATATAGTGAATACATAAAAATAAATCATGACAACAGTAAAAGAATTCACACTGGAAACTTTTTCAATATGTTACATTATAATAAAAGATACATGGGGTTAAATAAACTAACTGAAGAAGACAATAAAAGTATTGAAAAGAAAGTTACAGTTGTAGAATTTGAAAATGTACTAAAACAGTGAATGTAGAAGCAGATACAGTTATAGACTGTCTCAAATACTTAATGTATAAAAATATGCAAGATTGGCAAAAAGAATATTTTCTAAAAGCAATGAATGAATGGTTTGAAAATGGAATACATGATGAAAAAATATGTCTAGGTGTGATGAAATTTATATGGAAAAAGGGATAAAGAACAGATATCAAAAACCACGGAGACCATGTATTTCTCAATGTATGGTGATTGTGATACAGCGAGGTTATTTTTTCGACTGTAGTTGTCTTGGAGTTGGTATATTTAATTTCCGGGGGGGAGCCTTGCACATAGGGGTTGCAGGGTGGCTTGCCCCCCTGCAGAAATGTAGTAGAAAGTGTGTTTGTTAGTTAGGTGTTGTTATAGATGGAGAGGATGTTATTTATATATGCATTGTAGTTTTCAATGTTATGAAGCACACTTTCAATGTTCTGAGTTTTCAATGTTTTAGGTTTTCAATGTTTTTAGATTTAGATGTTATGGTCTCAATGTTATGAAATTCAAAATTATGAAATTCAATGTTATGAAGCAGACCCATAGATATAGATATATATATACAGATCTATTTCAGAAGATCAAGTCTTCAGAAAGTTGAACTTCATATGGTTGAGACCATATGATCGACTTTCCAAAAAGTCAAATTGCCCAAAAAACTAAAATGTATCTTTTTTGCAATGGACAAGCCCCCCTGCAGCCCCTGCATATTATATACACCAACTCTGAGATCCCACTACAGTGGGGAAAGGTAAATTCCCCAATCCCCATTGTACCATGATCTCCATACAAAAGCTTCAACATTTCTGAAAGTCAATGAACAAAGCAGAACCAGCTCAACTAAAACACTTTCATGAAAGTCGGCAAAATCAAAGTTATAAGAATTTAGGTGTTACTTTTGTTAAATGTATAATACAATGGAGTAAATTTTAAGTTTAGCACTTTTGTTCTTTAATTTCATTAACAGAATTTCCTCAGAACTTAAGTGCAGTTATAAAAGCTTCAACATTTCTGAAAGTCAATGAACATAACAGAACCAGCTCAACTAAAGCACTTAGAATTAAATACCAGCTTTCATGAAAGTCGACAATATGAAAGTTATAAGAATTCAGCTGTTACTTTTGTAAAATGTATAATACAAATGAGCAAATTTTAAGTTTAACACTTTTGTTCTTTAATTTCATTAACAGAATTTTCTCAGAACTTAACTGCAGGTATAAAATCATTAGTTAAATACCTTCAAAAAATCACATGATCACCTTAATTAATCATTTCCAAAATCTTAAAGGTATATGCATTGCAACAAATCTTATAAAACAAACATCGTATTAAGACATATATGAACTAGTAAAACATTTATAAATATCAGAAAACATTAAATACTAAATGCTAATTACTAAAACAAACATTTAAGAATATACAGTACTGATGAAAATACTTATTTTAACTTTTCTAAAGACATTTGATATTAATGGATTTATTTACAACTGGCAGCCTATCTGCTTATAAAAATATTTCCCAGCTCAACACTTTAACCTCAAGATAATTATCCACATTGCCACTAAAAGGAACTGGTTTTCCAAAGTCTACTGCAAAAAAAATATAAAATGTCCTAAAATCTTTGCAGCTTGCTTGGCCAAAGCATTTTTTTATCTTTACTTTTAATGACCAGGACATGTTCGGAGATTCTCTTATTCTACTTTCTGATGATCTTACATATATAAAACAGTGTCACATTAGGCTAAATAGACCACATACATTGAGTTACAAGTTAAACTACTTTTTGACCAGATTTGCAAAAACGACTGTACATTTGAACATTTGTTAATGAATCTACATTGTTTGCACCCATTACATTTAAGCATACTTTTCTAAATATTAGGATCATTAGTAGGACTGCTTTCAAATAACCTTTTCAGATCAAAATTCTTTTTGTAACAAAACTTAGGGACATTTCCTAATATTTCATTGAGGTCCTTAGGCTTTTAAGAATTTTGATCTGAAAAGGTTATATATGTCAGAAGGCCAAGGAACAGCATCCAACATTGCCCTGAACTTATTCCCAATGGCACCTCCCATTCAGACCCAACTGGCATTGCCAATATATTAGCATACAACTTCATCCCCGACTTTCCCCCCTAGATTTCCATCAAAATGCCACTTATCTCTGAGTCACTTGCTTCCCCTACTACCTTAAAGGAACAGGCATTGTCAAGTAGAATAAGAGACTTCTTTAGAACATATGCATTTAAAGTGGAAGAGGGAAATGAATGGTGGTGGGGTGGGTAATGCATGATCTGTGGAATGTATGGAGTTTATTGATGGAAGATTGCTAAATAATTTAAGAGGGTAAATTGTTTATTTATTTAGTGATTTCTTTTGTCTGATAGACTTCTTGGCTAGGTTATGTAAGTCTATAAAGTTGCTGTGTTTGTCAGTTGTGGGGTCTGTTTCTGTTTTGCCATGCTTGTTCCCTTAGAGTTAAAATATGTTTAAGTTCAGTGGATAGCAGTTCAGTTTTGGTAGGTTTATAAAGCCTGTGGATAAGTGAGAAGAATTTGTCTTACAGCTGGAGAAGAATGTTGGTTAGACTTAGAGCTGCTGTATTAGGTTCATGTAAGGAGAGTTTATGGTTCCAGTTATGGGCTGTGACAAAGGTTCTGAGTTTGTCCATATTTGTGCTAATGTAGTTTCCGAAGGCTTTTAATATTGGTGGTAGTTCTATAGGATGATTGAGAGCTGCAAAGGTGATTCGGCAGTGGTCATTTAGTGATGGTGGCAGAATGTTTATGTTGGTGATGGAGTTTGGTATGTTTGTAATAAGTCAAGTGTGGAGCATTTGCAGAACATGAGGTTAGGTCTTGATTGGTCTTTTATGAGTTGAAAGAGATCTAGGTATGCTAGGAAAATACCCATGACAGATGAAAGAGGGATAAGATAATTTAGACTGAAGTCAACTAGAATGATTGCATTGTCATTTTCAGGGCTGTTATTAAGGATGTTAATGATGAATGATTTGAATTTATTTAGGGAAGAAGGGTAACAGATAGGCTGTAGTGATTAAAAGTGGTTTGTCTTTATGAATTGGACATTTTGGAAGAATTCAGTTAGGACCAGAGTCTGAGGAAGAGTTTGAAGAGTTTGACAAGAGTAGTCCTCTCAGAGAAGCAGATTTGCCCTGAGAGTGCATGCTGGCAGACTAGACTGCCTTGAAATTCCGATGAAGTGTGTAAAAAAATAGGTATTACTATATCTGACATTTTAGTTACTATGCCCTCTTGCCTGTACTTAGCACACTGTGCTAGAGCTTAAAACTGTTCTGCTATACCCATGATTCAAAAACTTACAATTCCTGTCCTTAAGTTGCACTGAAAATATGTCATTACTCATTTTTCTGGACTATCATTAAAATGTTCTGTTTGTACATTTTTAACCACATGCTGTGAATGGAATGGATGTTGTCGATGGTACCAGACACTGCAGCTTCCTGCATAATTAATACAAAACCATTCCTCTGTTTTATAGATTACATCATCTAAATATTCAGTATCAGGAAAACTAATGATATGAGTAAAGTTATTTTTTTATGTTCTTTTATATTCATAAAGCTGAAATTTCATTATGACCACCTTCCTACAGAAAGCATATTATAGCTTCATCCATGAGGATCTTCAGTAACTGACTCATTCATTCCCTTGAAGATTTTAGAACTGATATTTTAAGTTTGAAAAACCCTGAGATGAGCAAAACATTTACATGTTCTCCTACCCATAAGGGACATTAGTGCTAAACCAGGGTGAATTTGCGGCTTCCTATCCATTCATCCAGATTATGTTTGGATAGTGTAAGAGAAGTACTTTGCGTTATGTGGACAGGAAGGTAAGTCCACAGAAGTGGTATTTGTTGTGATATGTTTTTATCCCCCTAACATGTTCTATTTATGTTTCAAGTGAGTTTGAGATGCCTTGAGTGGGTGTTTATGCCCCCACAGAACATGTCAATGTGCAGTAGATCTGACAGGATAGGGTCTGTAGAGGCTTTGTCAGTAGCCTGTATGACAACGAGAAGAAGGAGGAGCCTTTGAGATGGTCCACATAATTTCTGTGATTTAGGCCCCTGATTTTGCTAGTAAGAAATTGTTGTGGGTGTTCAAGTTGTGTCTGATGTTTGGACAGATTCATACCAAAGGGATTATTATATTCAATAATTGGACTGATAAGTACAGAATACAGTGTAATGATCAAATACCTGGACCTGGACTCCATATCCTTAGCAATAAGTTGTGCAATAAAAAAGGACTTTCTTAGAAAAGTGGACACATGGTGAGTGGACTGTTCATTAGCTGGATAAGTTCTCAGGTCCCTACCTAGAAAAGTGAGCCCACCAGTCCTTTACCTACTGATGTGACTCAGATTCAGACATCACTCAGATATCATCAATAAAAGTACAGCACTGTCATGCAATATTCTTTAATTCAATGTCACTATATAGATAGTTTTGTTTCAAAAAAGTCACACATGCCCATAGATAGATAGATAGATAGATAGATAGATAGATAGATAGATAGATAGATAGATACAGATATATATATAGATATATATCTGCATATCCTAGGGCCACAGGGCCTAAAGTGCAATGTCACATGTTTGCATAAGTGTTGCAACAGTGAAATAAATTAAATTATAATGTAAAACAAATTTATGTAAATGGTAAAATTCAGTGATAGGGTGCATACTGTTTAGGGCAGGTGTGAGTGGTAACATGAGCACCACTGTTCCTCCTATGCTGCAGTCATGTATGGCTATGCATGCCTAAGTAAGCCTCTCCATCCTCATCATGTTTGTGGTTGTGTGCACATGCCACCAAAACTCATTATTACATTTTGCATAGAAGTGTTTTATGTATGCAGTTTTTAAGTAGACAGCACATCTTTAAGATATGCTTACTGCTTTATAATAGCTTTCACCACTGTATGTATAAGCAGTTCTGCACATACAATTAAAGAACTACTTGTGTTTTGTTGGTGAGTATGAGTGATCGCAAAGTGTCGATATACAGCAGGGGCAAATGGAGATATGGAAAAGATTTAAAGCTGTGATGTAAATCTATAATGAAAAGGGTGCTCTGGATTTGATTTGTAAGCTGGTTATATATCAAGCATTCCACCACTTTGGCAAGAGCAGGAGACAAGAAGATAGGTCAGTAATTATTAATTACTTAACTACTTCAGCCTATAATAAACCAACTCATTCTAATTTGATAGATAATGAATGAAAAATCTTCATATTTTTCAAACTTCATCTGATCCCCCACCCCCCAAAAAGCTGTAATCTCACACATAGATGGTATTTATCTGTACAATATTATAGAACTGTGCGTAGTCTTCCTGCCTGTTGTTGTAAGAATCAGATGGCTTGCTTCTTGCATACAGACACTAGTTAGAGTCTCTGAATGAACATAAGTCTTAAAATGTTTGTGTGCATATTTCTCATGTATCCACCAGACAAGTGGAATTAAGATGTGAATTAAGAATTTCCATTTAAAGTTGTCCCTTTTTTTATTTTAAGACATTGCTAAAATTCCTTTTAGTGTAGCAACTGTGTTGAGGTTTGGCCTGGATGAGTGTGCAGTTGGCTGCAGCAATGATGTCTGTGGTGTCATGTTGAGTTTGCTTTGTTTTAGGATTGTTGAACTGTTCAAGGAAGTTTGGGCTTTCAGTGGCAAGTTTAGCGAGATGCAGAATGCTGAAGGCAGAAGGTGGAGACCAGACTTGGCTGGCAGGTTTGATTTAAAAAGGACCAGATTTGAATTGTTGGGTCAGAGAGATCCAGGCTGATTGGGAAGCTGTTGATGATGTCGGCAATGGAATGGTGACTGTGACGGTGTGGATAGTTTGGATTGTTGGAAGATCATTGAACTAGCTGTGGGCGTTCAGGCCTTCAGATAGTAGCAGTTGTTTTGAATGCAGTAGCAGATGCCTGATTTTTGTCTGACAGGTTTTTGTTTTGCATTGGACTTGGGTCTGTGATGTTGGAAGGGACCGGACTGGACTTAGGATATGCTGGTGTTGGAGAGGGAAATGGTGGTGATGTGGATAGAGCGGACTGCTGGAGATCATGCATGGTTGTTGAAACTATATGCCTTCTGTGCTTTCTGTGCCTTCGTGTGTAACTGTTGTGGCATATGTGTTTTTGTTTCTGTGCTGCTCTGTTTTTCTGTTTTTACATGAGCTTGGAGAAACACAATTTCATTCAGCTGTACATTTTGTATGGTCTGAATGGCAATGAAGTTACTTTTGACTTGACTAAAGAGAGGCATATTAATAAGCTTGTTCAAGTATATATAATTGTCAGTTTTTGTGAAAGTTCTTGATATTCCACAAAAATATGTTATGCTTCATGTTTTTTTTTAATAAAACACATGAGTATACCTGCTTGACACTGTAACTGACCATTTATTTGCAGTATTGATACAGTGACAAATATGTGCAGAACTGAAGCTGTGATTATTTTTAAGAGAATTAGAGGGAGACCATTGGGAGTGGGAGAAATTATTTATTTGCTGCAGAAGTTTATTTGCTCTGTCTTTGCTAATTAAAAGTAGTGAGAAGGTAGTTATTAAGGATGGGGATATGGGTATGTCTGAGTGAGCTGTCAGGCATTTCGGACTGGAGTTCTTGAACTGAGTTTTAAATAAGTCAGCTGTGATGGATGAGATGAAGTTGCTAGATGTAAAGCAGTAGTTTTGTCACCAGTGTGCAATTTTCGACTGATGGACATAAACAGATGACATTTTGTGTAGCTCATGTAATGCTGATATCTCTCTCAGTTTTTATTTTGTTTTGCTCATTACTCCTGGATGAATAGTTAATATTTTCAATTTTCTGCTCATCCACTCACAGTATAAAATTAGAGGAAATATTTTTAACCATCACACATAATGCTGATATGGTCGAACAATGCAAATTAATTATACATGACAGATGGAAAATGATTCTGATTGCGGCACTACTCCAAATGATCGGGGTTACTGTCCAGTACTACTACTCCATATGATTGGGGCTACTCTCCAGTACTACTTCAAATGATCGGGCTACTGTCCAGTACTACTCCAAATAATTAGGGCTACTGTCTAGTACTAGTACAAATAATCAGAGCTACTATTCAGTACTACTCTAAATGATCAGGGCTACTGTCCAATACTATTCCTAATGATACGGACTACTGTCCAGTACTACAACAAATGATCAGGTCTGTTGTACAGTACTAATCCAAATGATCAGGGCTACTGTCCAGTAAAACTTCAGATGATTAGGACAACAGTCCAGTACTACTCCAAATGATTGGGGTTACTGTCCAGTACTACTACAAATGATTGGGGCTACTGTCCAGTACTATTAAAAATTATCAGGGCTACTGTCCAATACTATTCCAAATGATCAGGACTACTATCCAGTACTAGTCCAAATTATTGGGGCTACTGTCCAGTACTACTCCAAATGATTGGGGCTACTGTCCAGTACTGCTCCAAATGATCAGACCTACTATTCAGCACTACTCCAAATGATCAGGGCTACTTTCCAGTATTACGCCAAATGATCAGGGCTAATGTCCATACTATTCCAAATGATTGGGGCTACTGTCCAGTACTACACCAAATGATTAGGGCTATTGTCCAGTACTACTTCAAATGATCAGGACTATTGTCCAGTACTACTCTAAATGATTAGGGCTACTCTCCAGTACTACTTCAGATTATCTAGGCTACTGTCCAGTACTACACCAGATGATGAGGGTACTGCTCCAAATGATCAGGACTACTCTCTAGTACCACTCAAAATGATCAAGGCTACAGTCCCATACTATTCCAAATGACAGGGGCTACTGTCTAGTACTACTTCAAATGACCATGGCTGCTGCCCAGTACTACTCCAATAATTAGGGCTACTCTCCAGTACTACTCCATATGATTGGGTCTACTCTCCAGTACTACTCCAAATGATCAGGGCTGCAGTCCAGTACTATTGGAAATGATCAAGGCTACTGTCCTATACTACTCAAAATGATCAGAGCTACAGTCCACTACTACTTCAAATTATCAGGGCTACTGTCCAATACTACCCTAAATTATTAGGCTACTGTCCAGTCCTACTATAAATGATTGGGACTACAGTCCAGTACTACTCCAAATCATGATGGCTACTGTCAGATATTATTCCAAATTATCAGGGCTACTGTCCAGTACTATTCCAAATGATTGGGCTACTGTCCAGTAATACTCCAAATGATCAGGGCTACTGTCCATACAGTGCACCTGATAGTGCCCTTCAGGTGTAGTGTACTGGTTATATGTCTAATGTGAAGTCATGTGTCTATAGCCACTGTTTACGAAGAGAATGTAGTTGTTATAAATCCAATCAAAATGGTTATATGCATGTCAAAAATGCATATGCATGCACATCCGGAATTATAAACATGCATTCATCCAATCTATTAATCACATGTTCTTAAAAAATTATGCTTAAAAACATCCATGCATGACACAACAAGTAACTATGGATAAAAAAATGTTACAGCTACAAAACAGACCATAATAAGCATGCTCACACTGGTGCAGACACACACTCAGATACACACACACACATACACACACACACACACACACACACACACACACACACACACACACACACACACACACACACACACACACACACACCATAGAATTGGGGCAGCTGATGGAAGTGTCTGTACTGACTACAGCAAAGAAATGAAATGCAAATGTGTTCCAAACCAAGAATAGAAAATGAAGCATGCTAATAAGGCTCTTTTTGTGTACTGTACCCCTACCAACAAGGAACTTTGGTACTAGGTAGTGCCCCAAGCAGATTATGGCATCCCAGGCAATAATTATTGCACCTGGGCAGACTGAAGTACTACAGGGTAAAAGATTATGGCACTAGAAACCAGACCTCATAATGGCAACTCTGTTTCATATTTTGCCATTGGTGTGGGGTATGTAACGATGCAACAATGCACATTCTCTATTTCAGAACAATTTATTCATGTAGGACATATTGTTATTAGGAGACCTGAACAGAGGGCTTGAAATATTTTGCATTCCTAAAAAAGGAGGACCAGGCAATGTTGCATGCTCATCTACAGAGGTAGTGTTACATTTATGGTCAAATTATTGAATGTATTTGTAGCTGACCACTGTACCTGTATGCTATGACAACAGCAAACACAGATTGGTAGGTTTGTGGTTTGCAGCACAACTATCCAGCTTGTACAGCTATCCATATCTAGCCTGTGATGAGTCCATGGGGCAATGACTATCAATCCCTTGAATAGCAATGTGCTGTAGGTACACTTATCTTCTGAAAGACGGTACCCTGTACTGACTTAGCCTCACCTCAGACACAGAGAGTGCTTCAAGGTGTCACAATTACTCCACTGCAGCTTCTGCATGATAGAGCTAATATGCAGGCTCTAATTGCAATATCAGGTTATTGGAAGATGAGTTAGTAAAGAAGGGACACCAGCAGCTATTTGCCATATCTCTGCCATGGCAGGGGACACCCAACAGCAATCTGCAGGTATTGTGAAATCCTGCCACTGCAGATGGGTAGTTGGCAGTAGCCAGTGACCTTTGGTCTACCGCTGACCTTGCTACAGTACTGTACCAAGTGTGATAGTAAGACATGCAATTCTTCTCTGATTCACAAAACAGGCATTCTGTGTACCTCATCTGCTTCAAATTACAACATACTCAGCATGTGCAAAGTTTTGGGAGGGAGGTAGATGGGGCATTCTGGGATAAAAAAAGAGCACATGTTTAGCCAGCCAGATCAGCAAAATCAACCACAGCACTCAGTGAGGAAAACAGCTATTATACCCATATGTCATTCGTAGCTGAAAGACTTATTGTAATGGGACATAATATGCTTTATGAAGTATACACTCAGTGTATTATTTCTGCAAAGAACATACTCTATATTGCATCAGACTGCTCAGTCACACCATGACATCCTGGGGAGCATTATATAGGACTGACATATTTTATCAGAGAATGCTTGCTAAATCCTACAGTATATCTTTCTGAGAACCTCACCTATTTTGTTGCTCTGATCTTAAGGCCACACAGCTCATTTGTGCCTATGACAGTTTAATGATGAATCTTGCCCGATGACCGCAGACATGCACATGTGCAGAAGAATATAAGGTTGCATCTGACATGCAGCATGTATTCAGATCTGGTGATAATGATTTTGAGCTGAAGCAACAGTCATAAATGAATTCACAGCATAGCGTTCTGTCTTGTGAGACCCACTCCCACGGCGCTACTCTAGGCCAATGCCTTATACATGGGTGCAGTCATGTCTTTAATAGAGTATCCTTCAGTCACTAATAAATGTTGCATTCACAAATGCCATTTTGCTATAAACAGAATTTAATTTCAATTTAAGCAGGATGGCATAAAAACTTTGTTTCTTGCTTGTGTGCATATATGATAATGTGCTATATAGTATGAGGAATGAAGTGTTTTAACCACCAAGTAAATAGCATTGACTATCACAGAATGCAGTCTACTCACTCAGTAATATATACAGATATATATCTATATATATATCTATATATATATATATATATATATATATATATATATATATGGGATCCGGACACATGCTCGACTAGCATATGTCTGAATCACAAAACATGGAACACACATACACGAAAGCACTTAACATCGACAAGCGCTTCCGTGTATGTGTGCCTGTTTCGTAGATCGGACTACAGTGCGGGTAAGGGAAAATTCCCTTTTCCCCACTGTAGTGCGATCCCGGAATGAGAATAATAAAGTAGTGGGTGTGGGAGGCACAGTCCTCCACGTGGGAGGTGCAGGGGGGCTTCGGCCCCCTGCAGAAACATAGATTTTTTTTTGAACTACACATACACGGAAGCGCTTTTCGATGTTAACCATATGTGTGTGTGTGTGTGTGTGTG
>NC_056747.1:946102062-946189562 GCF_019279795.1 Protopterus annectens
GGCATGCTATATGGGGCTAGTTCCTGCCAAAGGCTTATTTCTTGCTAGTTCAAACTCTGGTTCCATGTTCCTGAAATGATCTACAGATCAGGTTCACAAAATGGATAGATTTACTCAAAACAAATATAGCATGCTGATATATACAGTACATAAATATTAATGTATACAATACATGCAGATGCGCACCATACAAACACACACATACACACACACACACACACACACACACACACACACACACACACACGCACACGCACACTCACACACACAAACACAGAGTGAATACAGGCAAACTAAATGCAGTGCAAAAACTGTAAAATTAAAATGAATCCCTAATCTACATTCAGATATACAGGCTTTTGTTGTCTGCATCAACAAATTATCTTTGTACCATTTTGACAGGAGTGATATTGTTGCCAGTATAGCCTCCCATATTTTCCTCAAGTCCCAATATAAAACATAAATGCACTCAGCCATTTTACTGCTAGCTCATCCCATTTTCACTCTGTCACATCCTGAGTCCTGCTGCCTAATTAACCATTAGCACTTGCACATAGCTCCCTTTATAGTGCAGATAATGCCAGTGTTTCATTTCAAGGTGCTGCTTATATCAGAACTGCATTTCCTCAGCCAATATCAGAATAACTACAGGAATATGAACACTGGTACACACCTTCCCAGCAAATGGTTAAATAAAATGTCTCAGATTTATACACAGTGCATACGAAAACTTTATAAAACAATGGTTTTACTACTTTGATCAGTTATGTCTTATAATATCCCATTCTGTCACTCATAATATCCCTGGCAACTGGCAAAGTAGTGAGCTGTTCAATGCATTTTATTTAAATTAAAGTGAGTGAATAAAATGTGTGGTGAATAGTTTGAGTGCAAGTATGACATTTCTGCAAAATCATTGAATACCAAAGAGAAAGGAATTTTCTCTTTTCTCTTGTATTGTGTGATCTCAGAATTGGCAAATTTTACTTAATGGCTTGTGGAGTGCAAGAGACTTGCTCACCTGAAAGCAATACTTATTTTAAACATTTTCACTCTGCTTGATTGGACCATTTTTTAATTATTTTCCTTTAATAAATGAACATAAATGAACTTCAGACAGTGAACTTCGGTGAATACACATAAATCCATAAATATATATATATATATATATATATATATATATATATATATATATATATATATATATATATATATATATATATATATATTTATACACACACGCACACGCACACACACACACACACACACACACACACACACATACACACACATGCTGCTGATGAATTTTATTGAAGATTTGGTTTGTCTGATCTGTTGTGTGGTGTGCTATGTCATTGAAAGTGTATTTGCTTTAATTAATTTTTTTTATAACTATTTTTCTGTTGATCATTTTTTTATTTGATTGGTTTCACTTATATATTCTAAAATCTATGAAGACACTGGAAGCAGGACATACACACCGAAAACCTCATCTATTTAACTTACAACCTAAAAGATTGCCTCTCTTCGCCTTACAAAGCACAACATAAATTGTACCTTCAAAATAGTTCAGCAATCCATATAGTTCTCTCGGGATAAACACTTGCCACAAAATATTGGATTAATCCCAGGCTGCCTCTTCTCTAAGCTCCATTCACGGCTGCAAGCTGAGATACTCCAATAATTTGCTCTGAGGTTGTAGATACTTTTCTTAGCACTCACTCTCAGCTCCAAATTCCAGTAATCTAATAGCTCAGAGTTAGGCTCTAAGCCCTTCATCTAGGCCTCACCCTCAGCTCCAAAATTCAAGTACTTCAGTCAGGCACAATCTGTAAAGTGATATTCCACAGATTATCCTCAACTGAGCCCATTCTTACTGCATGCTTCTAGGTCTTATTTTCAGCACTTCACGTTGTTTCTTCAGTAAGGAACTACCTCTCTGAATTTAGCCTTCCAAGCTACTATCTCTTATACTTAGGAAAATTCAATGCATTTGACTAATTGATTGTGGGAAGCAACATAAGAATGTTCCCACGCTACACATTATCATAGGTTCATAGGTGTGCACTAGGCTAATGGCCCTGGAGCCTTTACAAGCCTAGCCCATAGGATTACCCTGGCATAGTGCCACCCGACCTTAGTTCCCAGTGCCTCTGTTGAATAAACCCACTGGAGTGATCCCTGGAGTGAATTTTCTATTTCCCATCTACTCATCAAGATTTCTCTTGAAGAGGGCCAGTGAGGTGATCTTCTTGACATGTATGGGTAGTCTATTCCGTAGCATGGGCAGTCTCTGGGTTATGAACCCGTCCCTCCACCATGTTCTGTTGATTGTGATAATGAGGTTAAGGTCTCTGGAGTGTGTGGTGTGGAGGGATTGGGATTTCTTTAGATGTAGCATTTCTAACAGAGCTGGGTCAGACATGGTTTGTAAGTCAAGCAGAGATCACCTCTAAGTAGGTGATATGAGACAAAGAATAGTTGGAGTTTTTTGAGTCTGTCCATATAGGACAAATGTTTAAGGCCTAGGATCCTCTTTGTGAGGTACATTTGCGGCCTCACCAGTTGTTGCAGGTGTTTAGTGAGGTACATGCCAAATGGGGCATTGTACTCAATGATTGGCCTAATGAGTGAAGAGCAGAGGGAGACAATGACATCTTTCTTCCTGGATGCAACGCCCTTAGTAATGAGATGTGCCACACAGAAGGACTTTCTGACCACACAGTAGCAATGTGGTGGTCAAAAGAGAGGTTGCTGTCAACCTGTGTTCCCAGATCTCTTATAACGCCTTCTATGTTCAGTGGATTGCCATCGATGTGGTAATTCATGGGAACCGGGTTTTTCCCACAGGGAATGACGACACATTTTTTGGCATTGAGCTTAAGGCCATGGTTCTGACAGCAGTCGTTGGTCTCAGTGAGGCCTTTCTGTAGGATGCCAACATCACTTGGGGAGTTAATAATAGCTCCCAACTTGCAATCGTCTCCGAACTTTATCAGCCAGAATCCCTTCATCATGGCCTAGACTTCAGAGAAGTAGATACCAAACAGGAGAGGACTAGGACCAAACCCTGTGGGACACCACTCATGACTGGTTGGTAGTCTGACTTGGACTCAGCTACTTTCACACCGTGGGTTCTACCTGTGAGCCAGTTTGCAACCCACCTAGTGATATAGGGGTTGATGCCTAGCTTAGTGAGTTTTTCTATGATTCCTGAGTGGGGAATGGTATCAAAGGACCTGGCCATATCAAGGTAGGCTGTATGAACCACCTTGCCTTCATCCACAGCTCTGGTGACTGACTCAAAAAAGTTGACCAAGTTGAGCAGGCATGATCTACCCTTCACAAAACCAAACTGTGTGGGATCCAGAGTTTGGAGATTCCCTATATCCTTGTTTATTAGGTCCATGATGGTGTGTTCCATAGCTTTGCATATCAAGACTCATCAGGCTAATGGGGCGATAGTTCCCAGGGTCTGTAGTTGCTCCTCCTTTGTGGAGAGGGATGACTGTAGTAGTGTGCCATTTGGTAGGGACAAAGCCTGAGGTGAGGCTGTGATTGAACAGGGCACGTAGGTGAGGTGCCAGTTCGCTTTAGTTCATGTAGAATACAGCCAGGGATATTGTCAGGTCCCATAGAAGCTGTATTCTTTACATTGGACAGTACTGTTTTAACCTGTGCAGCAGTAATACTGGGTGCCTGGTAATCTACTGGTATCGTGACTGGTCCTTGGGGGGAGGGGTAAATTTGGCACTGAATCTGTCAGCCAGTATACTGGCAATATCTGTTGGCTTGGTATAGGAGGTACCATTGTGCAGTAGCTCAGAGCAAATCTGGGTATTGCTGTGGAGATTCTTTACATAACTATAGAAGGCCTTGTGGTTGTCTTTACTATCTGCTGCAATTCTGTTTTCATAGCTAGCTTTAGAGGATTTGATTAGGGATCTCAACTTTTTATTGAGGTTGATAAGGGAGTTTTTCCAGTCTTGGGACTTTACCTTATTCCACATCAGTTTCCTCCTTCTGTTGTAGAGCTTGTTATGGCAGGGGATCACCAGATTGGCTTCTTTTTTTGGAAGAGAGCATCTTGGTTCTATTGGGTATGGCAAGATCCATGCATTTGTGTACATGTTCGTACAGTGCATTGGTGTGTGATTCAGTGGTCATGCAACTATTCTCCATTTCCATGGGTGCCATAAAAATAGCCACCTCTGTTTTTAGGAGCACAAAGTTAGCTTTGGAGAAGTTTTTCATGGTGGTTACCTTTGCATTGGGGGGGGGTGGATTTCCAAGGTGATTAGCTTGTGATCGGATATAACCAGAGAGGAGTTGACTATTGGAGTAGAGCAACGGTCGCCCATGTTAGTAATGACCAGGTCAAGGATGTTGCTACTTCTGGTGGGGGTAAGAACGAGCTGGTCCAGGGCATTAGAATTAATGAATTCCAGGAAACGGGCAAGTGTATTGGTACATGAGTGGTTTTCCCAGTTAATGGAGTGGTAGTTGAAGTCGCCCAGTATGAGAGTGTTAGGTTGGACCCTAATATTCTCCAGGGTGCTTAGGAACATGGAATGTGAGTCTTGGGACATGGTTAGGGACCTATAGCAGGCTACAACTTGAATCACTGTCTTACCCAATGTTAGCTGCACCTGAAGTATCTCAGCTGCATTATGTTGGGCTACCAGTCTGGAGGTGTGCGCATCAAGCATTTAAATAAGCACAAATATTGTTTTCTAATAACATATTGCAAAACTGACAATCATACAATGTTTTTTACACAAAAGTCATACATCACTCAGACTCAAAATATTAAAATATACATGTATTGTGTGGACGGAATATGTGCAGGCCCACACTGTTTTTTTATCTTATTAAGATTACTGTTTCTCATTCATTTTATGGGATGTGGAAACCATATACTTTCTCTCTTGAACAGATTATAGGTAGGTTTTTGTGAACGGGCTGTCTCATGTTGTCTTTCTACTCTACTTTTGAATTATATTTCAATTTATTTTTTTAACATTTTGTTGAATTTTTAGTAACCTCCTTTTGTTAGAATTCTTAATTTATATGGTTTAGCAGTTTTACTTGGACTATCATATTATTTTATAGTTTTTATGGTTAGAAGAACATGCTCGCTAATATTTTTTGATTGAAATTAGGATTGCTTATATCTAATTTTCCGAATGTTTAGTTGTAATCCTCATTTCCTTTCTTTATTTCACTTTTTAATTCCTTTATTTATATTTTCACATTTTACATTTGTTAAATTTAATTTATATTTGTTTAAGTTACCTTTACAGTGTATTGTACAGAATCTGTGTATGTTTTTGTCTGTGCGATGTAAATGGACATATGTTATTATTGGAATGGGCAGATGGGTGATAATTGCTTCTTGATATTAATAAAGTAGTAATAAAACTGATTTTTTTTTCTGGCTAAATGAAATGTTTTATTATATTCCCTTATCAGTGTCCTCTAATAAGATAAGTATGGAATATGTGGGTCTGGTGTGTGATAAATGACATTCCTTGTACTGTACGTTTAGTGGGTGACTTAAATGTTGCACTTTGGACAATGCTTATCTATAAATGCCTGTGTTGCACTGCTTAGATATTCCAATTTTAAGGTTTGGTGATGTTGCTGCAAGTCTTGCTAACATACCCCCCCTATTTGCAAAGGGCACAGACTGCAGCATCATGTGGTTAAAAAAGTTGCCTGATCATACTATAAGTGCTGCCCCTCACATTGTGATTACATAAGAGGCAATGAAGGGGCTAAAGTAGGCTGCAGTATTATGTGTTTCAAAACTTAGAAAAGGAAAGAAAAGAAAATTAAGAAACACTGAATGCAATCTCCACCGTCCTATTCATTCAAAAATGAATGGCATCACAAATTCCCCCGTCCATACTCCACTGCTTACTACTGATTAGTTGGTTATGTGTAGCACAATGCACTTTTACTGTTGGTAGAAGTCTGACCTGATTCCCAGGAGCTCTCTTTTATTAAATGGGTGTTGAAATGGATTTAAGGAAATGTTTTCATTTGCTTTCAGGAAAAAAGCCACAATGAGCTTATTCTCTGATGACATATAAACTAATAAAAGACAAAAAGTATTTGTGACAGTTTCGACAGGTTTGACCATTTCAGCAATAATGCTACAAATATCATTTGTGCTTGCAGAGGGAAGATGTACTCTGCTTTAAATAAAGGGGCTGGGGTTGCAGATGCAACTTATTAAATGCTTACAGATGAGACTTTTGTGTCACTGTTGGTGAAGTAGCTAGAAGTTCACACTGAATGTCACCTTCTATTTAGTGTATTAAAGCCAATCACTGGTGGTGATCATTTGCTTGGTAACTAGCAATTTTTCAAGAATACAATTATGTGTTCAGTTCTGGGTGATGGAAGTATTTTTTTAATTAATTTATTTTATAATTAATTATATATTTTATACTGTTGTTGCTGGTGGTTTATTCTTATCTTCTAGATTCATAGACTCATAGAAGATTACTAGGCTAATAGCCTAGCCATTTTATACCCATGTTCCCTAATTGACCTTCGTTAGATGTCGTTGTTTGCAGAGTCTATGATCAGCACTGACTGCCCATGTCCATGAGGGACATAATTTACAGTCTCCCATCCAGTTGTCTAGGTTGTGCTTGAATATGGTCATTGAGGAGCTCTGCTTCACTTGAATTGGGATTTTATTCCAGAGGAGTGGCAATCTCTGGGAGAAATATCTGTATCTCCAGTATGTTCTGTTAATGTCACAGGCTAGGTTGAGATCTCTGGAGCGAGTGACTCTTATCCCTGGAGCAAATAACTCTTGTACCATTTGATTTGCAGATGTGCAGCATTTCCAGTAGGGCAGGGTCAGAGACTGCTCTGTAGGCAAGACACAAATCGCCTCTCAGCAGCCTGTAGGATACAGAGTACAGTGAAAGGGCTTTCAGTCTTTCCATGTAGGTTATATTTTGGAGGCCCAGAATTTTCTTAGCGAGTGTGGTCTCTCCAGCTGCTGCAGATCTCTGGTGAGGTACATGCAAAAGGGACTGTTGTACCCTATTAGTGGTCTGATAAGGGTCGAGTACAGAAGAGTTATAACATCCTTAGTCTTGGACATGATGCCCTTTTTTATGAGATGCGCAGTGTAGAAGGCTTGCCTTACCACTGTGGACACAAAGCAATTGAAGTTTAGATTGCTATCAACCTGTGTTCCCAAATCTTGCACCACTGGGTTTGAGCTTAAGGGGGTGCTATCAATGTTGTAATTTGCATGGACTTCCTCTTTGCCAAAGATGATAATAATGCACTTTTTTGCATTTAGTTTTACTCTGTGTCTTTGGCACCAATCATTTGTCTGTGTTAGCCCCTTTTGTAATATGCTAACATCATTTTGGGAATCAGTGATTGCCCCCAGTTTGCAATCATCAATGAACTTGGTAAGTCACAGGCCATCTACTTTCACCTGGACTTCCAAGAAAAAGATTCTAAACAGTAGAGGACCCAGCACAGATCCTTGTGGCACACCACTTGTAACTGGTCTACTGGTACAGGTAGAATCCCCAACTTTGACAGTATACGTTCTGTCTGTGAGCAAGTTGGCTACCCATCTAGTGACTTTGGGTTAAACCCCAGCTGGGAGAGTTTCTCAATGATACCTGAGTGAGAGATTGTGTCAAAAGCCTTGACTAAGTCAAGATAGGCAATATATATTGTTTTGCCTTCATTCAGGGCTTTGGTGATATTCTCGCAGAAGTCCACCAGGTTCAGTAAGCGTGATTTGCCCTTAACAAAGCCAAACTGGGTCAGGGCAAGAGTTTGAAGATTGCATCTGTCCTTGTTGATAAGGTCCATGATGATTGTTTCCATGGTCTTGCAGATAAGGCTGTTTAGGCCTGGGTCAGTTGATGGGCCCCCTTTGTGCAAGGGGTTTGCTGTTGCAGTTCTCCACTCTGCTGGAACAAAGCCAGTGCTCAGGCTGAGGTTAAAGAGAGTGCCAAGTGGCTCCCCTAGGTCTTGTTTTAGATTGTCTTTGGCTATTAAAGCTTTTAACCATGGCAGCTGACTATGGCAGTTGCTGTTTAAGTTACATTGCTTGGATAATTTCACTCATTTGGCTTTTCATTTTATAACCCGGCCAGATAGTGGTTTATTTATTTGTCTTTGTTGACAAGGCAAGTCTAACTGGGCAGTGCCCATTTTCAGCAGAGGCCCGGGGAGAAAAGCTCCATCACAGTACATTTACACTTACAAGTGAATTTCAGACAATTCTCAGAAAATAACAGTTACATTTCTCATTAAAAAACATAATTACAAGACAGCTATATACAGTAAAGTATTTTCATCATCAATTATAAGTCTATAAAATTCTCATAGTTCTAAAATCTTACAGGAAGTAAGTGGATTGATACCGTAGAAGTGAAATGCTGTAAGAAGTTTAGCGTTGTTGCATTTCTGTAAAGAAAGGTTTGAAAGGAGTTCAAGATACGTGATGAAGTAAAAGGGATATTTTAGTATTGTATAGGCTTGCAATAGTTCATGAGATATAATAAAATAAGTTATAAAAATATGTAGGGGGGAGGTGAGATTTTAGTATGTGTATAGGAGGATGATGATAATAGCATATGACTGAGACAGCACGGTATAGGATTAGTTCTGTTTATGCTGTCTGTTCCAAACTGGTGTATCTAAAATGTTTAGAACTTGGGTATACAGGGGATATATGAGGGGGGTAAACCAATGGACGGGGCAGTTAGAAAAAGAAAGATAAGAAGTCTTGTTTGATAGGGGGTGAAAAGTGGTCTATTGATTGAAGTGCAGGTGGGAAAGTTCTTAGGGGTTTAGTGATTCTAGTAGAGGAGGGCAAAACGTTAGTGGCAATAAGAAGTTTGTGCTTTCACTAGAGGTCTCCCCCTGGTTGTTGTGACTTATCATGGTAGAGTGGTTTAATTTAATTATTTTTCCAATGTACTCTATGTAAGCTAGGTCATAATGGTTCAGAGAGGTTCGAGCCCTTTCCTCTTTGATCTGAACACAGTTTAATTGTCAGCATTTTCCTGCCAGCTTTTTTTTCTTGGACAAAAGTAAACACAGAGTCAGCTGGCATAATTGTGCATCAGTGTTTTCCCACCAGCTGATTTTTCTCACACATCCATAAACACAGAGACAGCTGGTCTTATTATGAAAGTGTTTCCAGTTTCAGTTTAGGACTTATCTCTTACTTGTAATTTAAATAATTTAGTTGGTTTCATGAGTTGTAATCATGCCACCTGTGTTAAAAACTGTAATGCTATAAGAGTGCACATATAGTTTAACCTTCTCCACTCTACAGCCAGTTTCCTTTATGATAATAAACAATGTGAGGCAGTTTATCTGGAGCTGTCAATGAATCAAGTCTCAACTGAATCAGAGACAAATCCTGAAGTAATCAGAGACACCTTTAAAATATTGGTTCTGTTAACACAAGACATTGGCAGAATAAGACAATGTGAATGAATATACATTTTTGGAACTAAAAGAAGTCTATAACTCTAATAATTGTCATTATTTATTAAGTATAATTCACAACCATTTCTCCAAAAGTCACTATCTTTAGGAAGGATTAAGAGGGACAAAACTAAATTTGAGTCAAAATCAGGGAGAGTTGTTTGGTATGGGTAGGTCTGTATTTATTTCTTCATTCGTTTTGAAGTTTCCCTTATAGTTTCTATTTTAGTCCTGTTTTAGTCTGTTTCATACTCAGATTTCATGATTTATTTGTACTAGCTAGTCAGTACAGTTTATGATAATATTTAGTCCTGAATTTGTTTTTTTAATGCAGCATTTCTCATCTGTGCAGTTAAACAGGCACATTGACTAATTAGAAATAAGAAGTTTTCCAGATATTCATGACAGTGCATCTAATTTTATTTCCTTTTATGTTTTAGGGCTCTGATGTTATAGCAGAAGTCTTTGTGGACACAGAAAAAAATGTTACAGCACCCAGGCTAAGGTATATGCTTATTTATGGGACTGCATGTTAGACTTCATCAACTAGTACCATGCCGAGTTTATTGTTTAATGTTATTAACAATATCATATGTCTTGGGCATTCTGTCAAGCAGTGTCTTTGCATTTCTTTTCTATATGACAGATTAATGATTAAGTTGCAGGTTTAGGAATTTTTATTCTTCCATTATTTCATAGCTTTTGAATATGTTCATCTCTCAAGTAGTCATCATAGTGCTGAGGCAGGTAGGAAAGCTGGTTTGTTATTTTCAAGTCGTCAATAAAAAGTTGTGAGTTTTTTATAGTTGTAGGATGGAAGAATTTCAAGCCAGATGGGAGGTCATTGCATCTCAGGTTAAGGCATCATTTGATGATGTCAGAACATCAAAACCAACAGCCCAAACAAAGTTTACTGACGAATCAGAGCACGAGACCCTTTTGCGAACAATTTGGAGATAATGTTTTACAGATATCTCTGCTGAAAAAAATGAGCCAGATGTAAAGGTCACAAGAATGCAGGTAACCCAAAGCCCAAAGACTCTGTGGTGACACCAGCCTTAGTGGATACTGCAGGTAATGCCACTGATTCTCAAGCTATAGGGGAAGACTCAGGTTCAGTGCAAGTGGCAGAGGAGCATTTAGAGAGTTTTCTAGAAGCACTATCGGAAGAGTGCTGAACTAGGTTTTTTGATTTGTTCATAGAAAAGTGTTGTTAGTCAGTACAGGATCAGTTGTTGAAGGAATGCACGAATGACCATACTTTAACACATCAACTTTTCCAGTCATTCTCTGATTTTTCCCTTAAGTAACCAGGTCAGCAATCCATCTAGCAGTACTGGTTTAGTGGCTAACTCCCTCTCCCCCAGCCCTGCCATTATTTCACATATACTATCCACTATAAAAGGTTCTTAAAGGGAATATGTGGACATTTTTGATTAAGTCTCCTGGATATTGAGGTTTTGGGTAGCTGAGACCTCATGTCATCTTTAGTGGTGCTAGGAAAAAACAACTGTGAAAATTTATGGCTGGGCTCAGAACTGGTATAACTGGGTCTCCAGTTTCATCTGTTTCATAGTCATTGTAGTAGAGAAGGAATGGAGACAGGCTTTCTTTTTACTCACTGATTTTACTACCATTAAGGAAGCTCAATGTTTTAGATGTAGCCTGTCTTGGTTGTGGTACGACCAAAAGTTCAGAAAGCTAAAAACAATCAATGCTTCTATGAGGTGGGAGGAGAGACATGTGGACACATGGTTTGGGTTGATGCTGGATAAGCTTAGGCCAACTGAATTGGTAAACACAGAGGAAACCCGCAACAGATTCAAGGCATGTTGAGCTTGTAAAGATGATATACATGCTCAGCTATCATGTTGGTTTATGCATGTCTATTCTCATTCTGGAAAGGGTCATGCCTTTTTGAAATGTTGAGTTAAAGAAGCACAGCGGCAGACACAAAGGTAGGCCTGCCTAGGTTAAGTCAGTTGTTGGGTCAGGACAGGGTGTTTCTTTTCAGGGTCAAATGGGTGAACCTTATTTTTCTGCCCCATGCTGGAGATAAGTCTTTGGCTTTTCCAGCAAAACTGGAGGTGCTTAAAACTGTTTTGACAGTCTGGCAGTTTGGGACCCAGGTCAAGAAGAGCTGATTTCCGGTTTCATGTTCAGCTTTCTCCTAAAGGCAAACTTTACCACTAAGTCATAGCATTGTCTTAATCTTTGATATGTTTTAGGTTGAGATGAATTATTTATTTATTTTTATTTATTTATTTGACATTTGTTAACTGGGTTAGTCTGCTGGGCAAGATGCCCTTTTTCAGCAGAAGCCCAAGGAGAAAAGCTCCAAAAACATATACAAAAACAAGTACAAATATGTAGTGTTAAATAAACAAGTACCTCACAGAGTACACAACAGTACATAGTTCAGAGAATCAAACTGTACAATATTTATATATATACAGAGAATAGGAGTACAGTTAGCAATTTGCAGTTAATCACAAGTAAAACAAGCAAAAGGATTCCAGATTAAGGACTGAATAGTTTTTGATTCTGTGAAAGATTGCCTGCATTAAAAGGGAGAAGAAATAGGGTTTTAGTTTACAAGTAAAATGGTACTTTGAGAGAGAGAGAGATAGACGAGGAAGAGAGGGAGGAGTGGGAAAGGTCAGGTAGGAGTGGAACAGGGGCATGGCCACTTTTTAAGCATGTAGTCTTTTAACATTTTTAAAAACTGAATTGTTTCAAGAACTAGTTAACAAGGGAGTTGCAGCTTGCAGGATGGCGTGTCCCTTCCTTTTCTACTCACTTTATAGGTTTAGACTCTCAGACAGCACAGGGTTATCAATCACCTTTCCTTCCTTTCAGGCTCATTAGTGAATGACAGTGTAGTAAGTATGACTCTTATGTGAAGTGTTCATCCATAGAAGATGCCATTAGATCATATACAAATTTTCTGACCCCTGGCTTGCAAAGGCAAACATAGAGTCAGCTTTTCACCAGATACTCATTCAGCTGGAAGATTGATCTTTGCTTGGAATTAGTGTTGAGGGTTTGCTCTTCACTGCCATGGCAATGTCCATGGGATCTATTCAGTGTTTTTTTCAGGCATGTTCCATGTTTGAAAAGTTCAGCTTGGCTATGCACTAGGCTTGGCACTACCAAATGCTGTGCCAGTTAGCTGTCCATTATTTGTACAATTTCATCATTGTGGGTAATGAAGCTGAAGGTGCCAGAGAAGATTTAACAGTCTTTTCACAGCTATGTCAGGAGTTAGGGGTTCCTTAGTCATCAAGCAAGGAAGAAGGACTGTCTAAGTCTTTTTTTTCAAACACCTTTATGGTGTTTTTTGACTTGAGCAGTAAGTTGCCTCCTCCATGTTCTGGTTGCCAGTTACCAAAATGTGTAATTTTCAGGAGTGCAGAGATAACTTTTTTAAATACCTTTATTAAATTATCTCTTAAAACATAGGCAAATACACACTAACAGAAAATCTCAGTAAGGAATACTTTAGAAGACTTAAATTAATCCTGAGAACAGCATTAACATAGAACAAGAGAACAAATCAAAACTATAAATCTTCCCTGTCCTAACGCCTACAGTTTTTTTTTGACTGACTGCCCAAAAAAAGTTGGAGAGATTAGATATTAAAACAAGAAGGATGCTTCATGCTCACCAAATGATTTATAAAAATCAGTGTATACCAAGATTATATATTCCCCATTCCGAAGGAGGGATGGGCCTCCTTGAAACTGATTACATGTATAGATCTGCAGTCATGTGACTCCACTCATATCTACTGACCTCACAAGATCCAAATGTAGTGAAAGTTTCGAAACATGAGGAGAATAAATCTAAGATGACTTCTCTGCTTAATCTAGCAGAAGCATATCGACTTCAAGCAGGAATGAAAATCAAACCAGAAGTAGATAAAAATCAAGCAGCAACTGAATGTGCCAAAAAACAAAAGAAAGAATATAAGGTGAAGGACCAAATGAGAAGGCAAGAAATGTAGAAAAAACATAAATATAGTTGCAAGTATAGAAAACTTCTGGAAGAGCCTCATGTTGATCAACGATGAACGCAGAAATGGTTAAGGAGAGGCGAATTCATACCAAGAAATGAAAGGTTAATACTGGCAGCCCAAGATAGTGGGCTACATACACATCGGTTTACAAAGTCCATTGAACATGTAGGAGAAACAGACATATGTAGGTTTTGTAAAGCCAAATTGGAAACAGTCACACACCTTTTTGCTGGTTGTGACACACTAATGACAGAAGGACTGTATACTGAAAGGCATAATAATGTGGTGAGACTGTTGCACTGGGGATTGTGCAAAGATTATTGCATCAAAGTGGCTGAAAAACACAGGAAACATGAGCCACAAAGCGTCATAGAAAATGATGAAGTTTATATCACATAGGATCACCCATTATTAACAGTTCAAAAGATAGCTGCTAGAAAACCAGATATAGTGGTCCAAGAAAAGAAGACAAAAGTAGCATTGATCATTGAAATCACCACACCCAGTGACTATAGTGTCTTGCGTACAGAGAAACACAAAATCATAAAATACCAGGATCTGCAGGCAGAAATGAGAGCCATGTGGAAGAAAGATACCCAGACAGTTCCAATAGTAGTAGGAGCAACGGGTCTTATAAAAAATAATTTAAGTTGTATTTAGATATGTTACCAATACATGTAATCCCGTACGAATTGCAGAAGGAGTCATTACTGGGCACACTACGGGTGCTGCGAAGAGCACTACTGGCTGACATCAGAGATTGAAATAACACCAATTTCATGAACTTTAATCATACTTTGACTTAGGAATGGGGTCCATTCCCATCTTGGTATTAGAAACCCAAAAGACTTGGAGAAATTAAAAAAGAAATTGAAGAAATGCATGAACAGAAGTTTCTATAGAATGCCTGCAGGAAATGGAAAACAAGGGATGTGCCCTCAGTTTAGAAGAAAATGAGTTAAGAGTTGCTTGATTTAATGGACATGGACAGATATACTAAGATCAATGAGAGAAATAGACTACAGAAGGTTAATAAAACCCAGAAAGTAAGAAGTCTGATAAAACAAATAAATGCAGTAATTAGGACGTTCATACAGATCCATGTGATATAAAAGAAGTAAACAGGATATATTACTGTGCTGCAAAATTAATAACTGATAAAGTTCTACCACAAGAACACAGGGTAGTAAGGGAAAGGAAGGGGAGAAATCCAATACCATCAAGGAAATATCGAATAGAGAAAATTATAAAGTAGTTAAGACAAGAAGTGTCACTGTTGGAAGATTATAGAAGAGGGAACAGATCAACAAAAATACTAAGAAAGATAGATGTGATAACAGCAATGCGTAGTATCAGAACAGACCAGGATCTATCATGCACTATCGCAATAAACAAAATATTTCAGCATAGGTGGAAAAACTTAGAAGAGTCACAGATATATATATATATATATATATATATATATATATATATATATGGGAAAAGTACAAAATAAACAATTTACTGATGACTGAAAAAAGTTTTATAGAGAATTGGGAAATAAGGTAAAAGGAATTTAAAGACCGCCAAAAAAAGAGGAAGTACATTCATGTTGGAGAAGTATCTATGAAGATCCTGTGGAACATAACAAAGATGCTAAATGGATAGAAGAAGTAAAAGAAAGAAAAAAAGTTGAAATGTAAAGGATGTGAAATGGGATGAAGTAACAGCCAGAGAGATTGTAACAAAGTTAAGAAAAGCCTCTAACTGGAAAACCCCAGGCTGAGATGCAGTACCTAACTTTGGGTTAAAAGTATTAACATCTTTGCATGAGGATTTAGCCATGAGTAAGAACTATTTATATGCACACCCTGAACAGACAACACACTGGCTAACAACAAGCAAAACAATGCTCTTACCTAAGAGTGAACCTGCAAGCTACCTGAAAAATTATAGACCAATAACTTGCCTTCCGACAACATATAAACTATACATGGGAACTGATGCCGACAGAGTTTATAGTCATTTAGAAGAAAACTCAATTATGGCAGTAGAACAAAAGGGCAATAAAAGAAAGACATATGGAACAAAGAATCATCTGTTGTTAAATAAAGTTATAGTGGAGAACTGTAAAAAGTGAAGAATATAAGTATGCCATGGATTGACTACAAAAAAAACATTTGATAGTATCCCACATTTATGGATGAAAGAGTGCTTAAAAATGTATAAGATACACCCTACACTGATTGACTACATTACAGTAACCATGAAACAATGGCAGACCACTTTGCAATTAAGCCATGATAAAGGACAGATTATTATCCCAGGGATAAAAATTCAAAGGGGGATATTCCAGGGTGACTCTCTGTCACCATTTGCTATTCTGCCTTGCCATTAACCCATTAAGCTGTTTACTTAACAGCTTAGGCCATGGCTACAAATTGGTGCCTAGAAAACAAAAAGTCTAACAACTTCTCATCTTCTCTTTGTTGATGATTTAAAACTGTATAGCTCATCAGATGAGGAACTGAAAGCACAGCTGCAGGTTGTCAAAACTGTTTCAGATGATATTAGAATGTCATTTGGTCTTGATAAATGTGCAAAAACAACCTTTAAAGCAGGAAAACTGCAGCACCAGGAAAACATCGGTTTGGGACAAGAATGTGATATAAAAGAACTTGAGCAAGAGGGAGTGTATAAATACTTGGGAATTGATGAAGGATCAGCAATATAATATGAAAAAATGTGAATAAAACTCAGTAAGAAATATTTTAGAAGACTTAAATTAATCATGAGAATAGCATTGACATCTAGGAACAAAATCCAAGCTATAAACCAATTTGCTCTTCCTGTCCTAACTTACAGTTTTGGAGTAATTGACTGGCCCAAAAAAGTGTTGGATAGATTAGATATTAAAACAAAAAGGATGTTTCATACTCACTAAATGATTTATAAAAATCAGTGTATACCAAGATTATATATTCCCGGTTCCAAAGGTGGGATGGGCCTCCTTGAATTGATTACATGTATAGATCTGCAATCGTGGGATTCCACACATATCTACAGACCTCACAAGATCCAAATGTAGTGAAAGTTTTGAAACATGAGGAGAATAAATCTAAGATGACTTCTCTGCTTAATTTAGCAGAAGCATATCGACTTCAAGCAGGAATGGAAATCAAACCAGAAGTAGATAAAAACAGGAAGCAAATGAATGTGCTAAAAAACAAAAGAAAGAATATAAGGTGAAGGACCAGATGAGAAGGCAATAAATGTAGAAAAAGCATAAATATAGTTGAAGTTTATGAAACTTCTGGAAGAACCTCATGTTGATCAGGAACAAATGCAGGAATGGTTAAGGAGAGGCAAATTCAAACCAAGAAATGAAAGGTTAATATTGGCAGCCCAAGACAGTGGGGTACACACATGCTGGTTTACAAAGTCCATTGAATATGTGGGAGAAACAGACAAATGTAGGTTTTGTAAAACCGAATTGGAAACAGTCACACATCTTGTTGCTGGTTGTGACACACTAATGGCAGAAGGACTGTATACTGAAAGGCATAATAATGTGGCGAGACTGTTGCACTGGGGATTGTGCAAACATTATGGTATCAAAGTGGCTGAAAAACACTGGAAACATGAGCCACAAAGCATCATAGAAAATTATGAAGTTTATATCACATGGGATCACCCATTACCAACAGTTCAAAAGATAAATACTAGAAAATCGGATATAGTGGTCCATGAAAAGAAGGCAAAAGTAGCATAGATCATTGAAATCCCCACACCCAGTGACTACAGTGTCTTGCGTACAGAGAGACACAAAGTCATAAAATATCTGGATCTGCAGGCAGAAAAGAGAGCCATGTTGAAGAAAGATACCCAGACAGTTCCAATAGTAGTAGGAGCAACAGATCTTATAGAAAATAATCTACAGTCGTATTTAGATATGATACCAATCCATGTAACCCTTTACAAATTGCAGAAGGAGTCATTACTGGGCACATTGCAGGTGCTGTGAAGAGTACTTTTGGCTGACATCAAAGATTGAAACAATACTAATTTCATGAACTTTAATTGTACTTTGACTTAGGAATGGGGTCCATTCCTGTAATGGTTTTAGAAACCCAAAAGATTTGGAGAAATTAAAAAAGACAGAAAAGAAAGCAAACTATATTTATATTTTTTGCCATTTACATACATTATATATCACATATCTTTTCTTTCCTTGCATCTATTGTCAGTGTAACATTACATAAATTTCTGAATTCCTGCCTTCCTTAAACCTCATACCTCCTCCCCCTGAACATTATTTTGCATATATTGTTCCCACAGTTTCCATTTATTTCTATGTAATTTGCTCCTTCCATTTTCTAAAAGTCCCCCTATCAGTTCTGTTCTCTTTATTTCTTTTATAATATTTAGTACTTCAAATACAGTTGGTTTAGGCTTTGTTTTCCATCTTCTAGTAATTGCTTTTTTTCAACCAACAGAATTAAAATTAGTAAGGCCTTACTATGTCTTGGCAATTCAGTTCCTGTGTCCCAGTTCAAAAAATCATTACCTTAGTTATAGCCATTTGCTCCTCAAACAGTATTTCTGACAGAGTAATCTGTACGGATTTTTAAAATCTACCAACTGATTACACTCCCAAAACATATGCTACAGCATAGCTAACTTTTTGAGATCAAAGAAAGTCAGGGTGCATCAAGTTATGCATCTCTTGGAATTGCTCATCTTTGCATGTAGGGTAGTTTCCCCAGGGAGAGCCTTCATGTGAGCCTTTTTTTAAACAAGAAGCATCTTTGCTAAATTTTTACTTATGACATAGGGAATCATACATTTATATAAATGAAAACAAACCATATTGGCATATTTTTAGTTGCAAACATATCTATCCAGTCATTGCCAGTCAAACAGTATATAGCTCATTCAAATCTTGACTTCATTTAAACCTCATTCCTTCTCCAAAATGTTATTCAGCATATACTGTTCCCACAGGATGGCACAGTGGTGCAGTCGTTAGCATTGTTACCTCACAGCAAGAGGTTCTCTGGTCTGATTCTTGTCTGAGGTGCCTTCTGTGTGAAGTCTGCATGTCCTCCCTGTGTTAATGTGGGTTTCCTCCCACACTCCCAAGACATGCTGCAGGTGGATTGGACCTATAAATTGGCTCTAGGTGTGTGTCTGTGTGCCTTCTGATGGTTGGGTATTGGGCTGGCACCTCGATACCATAAAACTCTACTGCCACTTGTTCTGTGGACCAATGATCTGCAGTGGTGACCCTAATGGGAGCCGTCAGAAGGAGAAAAGAAGACGTATTGTTCCCACAATTCCGATTTTTCTATGTAAGTTGCTCCTACCCTTTTCTAAAGATCCATTTTCCAGTTGTTTTATCTCTTGTTACTGCATTCACTACTTCTAATACAGTTGCTTTAGACTTTGATTTACATTTTCAATTCATTGCTTTTTTTGGCAGCCATCATAATTAGACTCAGCAAAGCTTTACTTTGTCTAGGTAATTCCGATTCTGTGTCATAGTTCAAAAGAAATAATTTCCTGAGTTATACCAATTTGCTCACCCAGTATTTCTGATAGAGTAGTCTGCAGGGAATTTTTAAATTGTGCCAACTCATTACACTCCCCAAAAATATGTTCCTAATTGTCTCTTTCTTCACCATCACACCTCCAACATTTGGTATCTATCCAAGGAAAATGTCTTACCTATGTAAACACATCCAAGCAAAGATCCTAAATCTCCTAGACTTTGTTGCACATTTGGGAGACATACATATATGCCCCCCAATTGTTTCTTTGTGAATTGTTTATACAATACCTCTTCCCAATCCGTTTTAACCTCCTCTGATTGATTCTTATAGTTATCATGCAACATTTTATATGGTCTACTAATTACCCCTTTTTTAACAGCAGCCTCTGTTCTCCGTTCTACTGAAAATTCTACCAGTGCTGGTCTTTTGCTTAGGATCCCTCTATTTCTTTCTCTTTGCATATACTCTGATATCAATCCTTGATAAGGAAGGCAATCTTTAGCCTGCAGTCCAAATAAATTCTTGACCTCTTCTCATTCTATTACCTTTCCCACTGTAATTATTTGCTCCCAATATCTTGGTTTCTTTGTCAGTTTTTGACAATAAATTCCAATAAAGCCCCTCTTGCCTGTTGTCTGTATCCCTAATTGCATTCATCCCTATCATCAGAATCTCCTTTCTCCATTCCCATGTTGGCTTAGTTCTTAGAATACTTTCTGCTGCTTTATGAATATAATATTCTATATGGATATTGTTATTCATCTTAAGGATCAGCATTGAAAATCCCAGGCTCTGCTTGTTTCCTTGAGTATACCCTATTTCTTCATCACCCTTTCCACTTTGAATTATAGGTTTCTGATTATGCTATGTATAGGAGCCTTAACTGTGAAGCTCTAAAATACCCCTTCAAATCAGGTAGTCCCAAACCACCTTGTTTTATTGGAAAAATCAGCTTATGCCACTTGTCTCTTGCTGTCTTTCCCTCCCAGATAAAATCATTCAGTTCTTTATTAATTGCTATCCATGACTTCTCCTCTGGTTGATAAAAATATGCCTAACCTGTGTGTAATCCTGTGTATATTCCTGTAACTAGTGTAGTCCAGATACAGATTTGCTGTATCCAGGACTGTATGTAAGCTTCTGAGCCCCCCAAGCCTTTCTGTGTTGGAGGGAAGCCTTCTAGCTGGTCAGTGGGAGTGGTAAGCACTAGGTAACCTGTCTACCACATAAGGAGTGGTTCTGGCCCAGAAATTTTAGTTATTGGACGTCTGGCCAATCTTTTCCATCTGTCTCTTTCTGATTTGAAAGCCTGCATTTGTACTTGTTTCTTTCCTGTAGCTAGTCTAGTGCAGATAAAGATTCTTAGTTTTAGCACTTGGATTTGCTTATTCGTGCTCAGCACTTGTTCAGAACTTGTTGTAAGCACTAAATAAGCTACTAATTACTATAGCACTAAACCTTCCTCATTACCTAGAGGAAAACAGTTTTTGCACTTACTTTTCTCACTTGCTTAGAGAAAAACAGCTTCTGTACTCACTTTCCTCAATTATCTAGAGGAAAATATTTTTTTATTCAGGCATGTCCAAGGGTCATCTCCCAGTGTTCTCTCCTGTCTATCTGATGAATCTGGGCATCTTGGGGCAATGTAGAAATTCCCTCATGTACACAGACAACCCTCTCCTCCTACTACCCAACACTACAACCTGTGAGAGATGCACTTATCTAGCGAAACTGGAGATAAAGCTCTCTCCAACCAAGACCAAACTTGACATTCAAGAGGAGAAGGCAAACACTTGCACCACACCACACTTATCACATAGTCTCACTAAATCTACACCACCAAAATCCACACATAGAAACACAAAAACATTCACGGAGGCTCTCGATAATAATCTGCCCAAGCAACAGAGACCTCCAAAGCAGAAACGCAAGCAACTTCCACCCCCAAACACAACTCAAATGACACATAGCCCGCAGACTCAGTGTGCCACTCAACCACAGCCAATAAGGCAAAACAAGGTATCCAACACACTAGTCATAGGTGACTCTATAGTCAGGCACACTGATGTCCCACTCACCAGGCTAAACAAGGAGAAGGTTACTGTCAGCTGCCTCTCGGGTGCCAGGATCTGCCACATAAACAACACACTCAGGTCACTCCACAACAAGTACAAATATGACTCTGTCATTGTCCATGTTGGTGTGAACAACCTGAGACATACCTCCCTGGACTACATGAAAAGACACATGAAGAGCTCTCCGATCTTCTAGCCCAGACAGGTATGACCCTAGCCCAGAGTTGCATTCTGCCATCGCCCAGAATGATACCGCAGTACAAGGACAAAATGATTGACTTCAACAAATGGCTAAGTTTCTGGTGTCATCCTAAGGGGATCCAGTATCTTGTCTGCTTGGGATGACATGGTTGACAGACCATGATGCTTTGCCAGAGATGGCCTGCACCTGTCGCCCCTGGGATTCCGGATACTGGCTAAGACTCTTGCCGCCCCTATAGTGCCTTTTTTTAGGCAAGGTTCAAATGACAAATTCACCACCATAACAAGAACAGGCAACCAAAAACTGAGGGTAATGCTACTCAATGCTAGAAGTCTAAAGCTCAAAATGCACTCACTTGAGGCACTCCTTAAATTGGAAAACGTTGATATCTGTGCAGTGACTGAGACCTGGTTCAAGGCTCCAGAGAGCACCCCTGCACTACCAGGCTATAACTCATACCACACTTTTCAGCCATGTAACCTGGACCAGAACACCAAAGGCAGAGGTGTGTCCATATTCATTAAGGATATCCACACCTCCAGGCTAGATGCTCAGCATAATACATCCAAGGTTATCCAAGTGCAACTAACTCTGGGCAAAACTGCAATCCAAATTGTAACTTGCTACAGATCCCCCACCATGCCCCAAGATTGCCACTCCTCTTTTCTTGATATACTGGAAAATATTAGGGTTCAACCAAACACCCTAATAATGGGCAATTTCAACTACCCCACCATTAACTGGGAAAACTACTCGTGTACCAACTCCTTCACACAACGCTTTCTGGAATTCATAAACTCCAATGCCCTGGATCAACTTATCCATGCCCCCACCAGGGGCAACAATATCCTAGACCTAGTCATTACCAACATGAGTGATTGTTGTTCCACACCTGAAGTCAACTCCTCGTTGGTTCAATCCAACCATAAGCTAATCAACCTTGATATGCACATCCTGCCACCACCCCCCCATTAAGGAAACCATGGTAAAAAATTTCAACAACGCCAACTTCATGCTTCTTAAGACAGAAGTGGTAAACTTCATGACACCCATGCAGATGGACAATGGGTCTATATTATAACATCAAAGTCTTAAAACTTTGAATGTTATAATATCAACCCCTATTCAGCAAATGCTTGAAATAGTGAAGCTGCAGAATACCGAATATTTTACTAGGGAAAGTATTCGGTGGGCCGTTTCTGCAGCTTCACTATTTCCTCGACTGTGGTGTGAAGGTGACGGACCGGGTTAAGGTAAGTGTGCGAACAGACCGAGGTAAGGTGAGTGTGTGATAGTTAGGGACCTTAGGGATAGGGAGCGGGTAAGGTGAGTGTGCGATATTGGCAAAGGGAAACCACACTAAAAACTAGATAAAACCAACAGCTGGACAATGCGCATAAAACCTCACCGCCTTTATTGAATCGAATAGACCACAATACTATGAGTGTGCATTAGTTAGGGACCTTAGAGTTAAAGAGCAGGTAAGGTGAGTGTGTGTGTTATTTAGGGACCTTAGTGTTAAGGAGCGGGTAAGGTGAGTGTGCATTAGTTAGGGACCTTAGGGTTAGGGTTGGGTTAAGGTAAGTGGATAGCTAGTAGTGTATGTACGGTTTAGTGTAGGGTTCTGTGAAGTGTGTATGTGTGGATTATGTATTTTAGTGTGCTTGTGCTGTGTGTGTGTATTCTCAGAACAGCAAATTTTTTCCCTTGGAAATAATGTGCTGTTCTGAGCATTCGAGTATATCACATTTCGAGATTCCGAGGTTTAGCTTATGGTGTTCTATCTTTTGGAATTTCGATAATGTGATATAGACCCATGGACAATACAGTTATGACTGCTGAATCCTACACAAATGCACTCTATAAGCACTTATACGAATGCATGGCTCGTGCTATCCCAAACAGAACCAAGACACTATCCTCCAAAAAAGGCAGCCAATCTGGTGGTCCCCTGCCATAAACAAAATGTACAACAGAAGGAAGAAATTGTTGCAAAAGAGAGTAAAATCCCATGATTGGAGGAGCTCCCTGGTCAGCCTCAGTAAGAAGCTGAGATCCCTTATAAGATCCTCCAAAGCTAGCTATGAAAATAAAATCGCCACTGATTCTAAGGACAACCACAAAGCATTCTATAGCTATGTCAAGAATCTCAATGGCAACACCCAGATCTGCTCTGAGTTACAGCACAATGGCACGAAAATTACAGAACCAACTGGTATTGCTAACATCCTGGCAGATAGGTTCAGTGCTAACTTTACCCCCACCCCCTAAAGGGCCCATATCTATACAGGAAGAATGCAGAGTCCCTGTAATCACAACTACGCAGGTAAAAGCTGCACTCTCTAAAGCCAAAAACACAGCATCCATGGGACCGGAAAACATCCCAGGCTTCATTTTGCACGAACTTCAGAACGAATTGGCTCCCCACCTAAGCACCATGTTCAATCATAGCCTCACATCAGGCTTTGTGCCCACTGAATTGCATACAGCAACAGTTATCCCACTCCACAAAGGGGGAGCCACCACTGATCCTGGGAACTATCGCCCTATTAGCCTGACAAGCCTGGTCTGCAAGGCCATGGAACGTATCATCATGGAACTCATAAACAAAGACATTGGTAGCCTCCAAACTCTGGATCCCACCCAGTTCGGGTTTGTGAAAGGCAGATCATGCCTTCTGAACCTGATCGACTTCTTTGAGGCAGTCACCAAAGCCGTAGAAGAGGGTAAGGTGGTTCACACAGCCTATCTTGACCTCGCCAAGGCTTTCGACACCATCCCCCATTCTAAAATTATAGCTAAACTCACTAAACTAGGTATAAATCCCTGTGTCACAAGATGGGTTGCCAACTGGCTTACTGACAGAACCCACACTGTAAATATTGCACACTCCAAATCTGACCTCAAACCAGTGACAAGTGGAGTACCACAGGGTTCAGTCCTGGGAACTCTCCTGTTTGGTATCTACTTCTCTGAAGTACAGCCTAACACAGAAGGCCTCTGGCTAATGAAGTTCACAGATGACTGCAAACTAGGAACCATAGTCGATTCCCCAAATGATGTGGAAATCCTACAGAAGGTCCTTGATGAGACAGATGCCTGGTGTCAGAGCCATGGCCTCAAGCTCAATGCCAAAAAGTGCATTGTCATCCCCTTTGGTAAAAACTCTGTACCCATTAACTACTACATAGACAGCAGTCTACTTAACACTGAATGTGTGATAAGAGATCTGGGGACCCAGGTGGACAGTAGTCTGTCTTTTGATAGTCACATCGCCACAGTAGTCAGGAAGTCCTTCTACGTGGCACACCTCATCATAAAAGGGTTCTCATCCAGGAAAAAAGAGGTCATTGTTCCCCTCTACTCGACACTCATTAGACCCATTATAGAGTACAACGCCCCTTTTGGAATGTACCTCAAAAGACATCTGCAGCAGCTGGAAAGGCCACAGAAGTACATCACAAAGAGGATTACTGGCCTCAAACAGATGCCCTACACTGACCGTTTCAAGAAACTCCAGCTTTACTCCATAGCATATCACCTACTCCAAGGTGATCTCTGACTAACATATAAAGCTATGTCAAACCCAGAGCTGTTGGAGATGTTACACCTAAAGAAATCCCAATCCATCTGAGCTACACGGTCTAGGGACCAAAACCTTGTCACCACAATAAAGAGGACATGAGGGAGGGATAGATTCCTGTCCCTCAGACTTCCCATACTCTGAAACAGGCTACCCATCTATGTCAAGCAAAGTTCTTCATTAGCACTCTTCAAGAAAAATCTTGATGAGTGGATGGGAAATAGGAAATACACCCCGGGGATCACTTCTGTGTCTCTGCTTGACAGTAGCACAGGAAGATAACTTTCTTGGGTGGCATAAGCCAGGGGAACCTTGTTGGCTAGGCTTATGTAGGCCCTCGGGTCAATAGCCTAGTACCTACCTATGAACTTATGAATCTATAAAACTAAAGGGACTAAAAATATTTTAACTGCTTGTATCTTGCTATCAATATCCATGAAACAGAGCTTCCATTTTCTCAGTTTTTGTATTATCTTTTGTTCAGTCTCTTTCCAAATATCCTTAGCTGCCACAACAGAATCTTTCTTAATCTATACTCCTAAGTATTTCATTTTATCATGTCCCCATAAATAAAGATATTTCTGAACCAATTCATGTGTCAGTGCATAGTTGACAGCTATTGCCTTTGTTTTTAGCTTCAGTAATTTTGTATCCTGAAACTGTCTCAAAATATTCCACAACAGTAAAATGTCCTTTTCTGGTTTCATCAGATATAAAATAATAGCATCTGCAAATAAAGCCAGCTTTTCTTGACTACCATACCAATTATATCCTTGAATTTCAGAGTCCCTTATTTTCTTTGCCAATGCTTCTAAATATAATGCAAATAAAAAGGGGGAAAAGGACACCCCTACCTGGTTCCTCAGTTCAAACAGAAATTATCAGAGAAGAAACCCCCAACTTCAAATTTTCCCTCCAAAATCTCATATATCCTCCTAATCAACCCTATAATGTTATCAACAGATGCCAATGGTTCCATTGCCCTGCTCATAAAATCCCAGCTTACTCTATCGAATGCTTTTTCTGCATCAAGATCAAACAACTACAGTGGTATTTTCTTACATTCTGCTTCCCTCTGGATCATCATTGTTCTGTTAATGTTGTCAAATGTTTGCTTCCCTCCACAAAACCACACTGATCCACAGCTATCTCAACATTTATATGATATCTCAACATTTATATGATATCAGAAATAAAAATGAAAAGAATGCACTATATAAACATTTGGTTAGTGAACCTACCCACTCCTTCCTGTTTTTTATTTTGGAACAGGTAGATCTGGGACCTCGTGGGGAACCCTGGAATGAGTATTTGGAATTTGTAGAACTCAAATGGCAAATTAGGCTTGATGCTTATCATGCTCCTGGGTTAAATGATAGAATTTCGTTATCTTCTCTGTTGAAATTAAAATCTATGTTTTTTTTATTTAGTTATATACACTGTTTAAGGAAGTTTTAAACATTTTTATATGTATTATTGTTTTATATATGGTTTGCATTAATTATTTGCAGCCTTGTAAAAAAGGGGGGAAATTATGTTAGTTTATTTGTGATTGGGTAAGCAATGTATTTAAACAGGTGCTAATTGCAGTATTTTGTATTCTGAGGAAGTCATCTACCAGACGAAAGCGCTTAATACTGCTGTGTTTGCTTGCACTGTTTTTCTTGGATGAATATTGTCTGTATTTTTTCTGGATTTGGAGGTTTCTGCTTATAAAGGATTTACCATCTACCAAGCGTTGTTCTTGTCTTGCACCAGCTGCCTTTTATTTTTTATTGATCCACAGCTATCAATTTTCACTCACCTTTGCCATTGTTTTAGCTATTATAGACATAAACACTTTATAGTCATGGTTTAGAATTGAAATGGGTCTATATCATATAATGCAAATAAAATGCATTCTAGTCACCATCCCCACAAGAGGTGAAAACATACTTGATCTCATCATCACGAACATGGGATCAAAATGTTCAACACCGGAAGTATACCCCTCACTGGTGAGATCAGATCATAAACTAATCTCGCTGGAGGTCCTCATCCCGCCCCCACCTGAAACAAAAAAGACCACAGTGAAAAACTTCTCAAAAGCCGATTTCACACTTCTAAAAACTAGTGTGGTCTCCTTTAAGGCCCCTGAGCCAGTGGTAAACATTACTCAAACCGCTGAATCACTTACAAATGCCTTCTACCAGCACCTACAGGACTGCATGGATCAGGCAATCCCAAACAAAACTAAGACTCTCTGTACCAAAGGCAAGCGTCCAGTCTGGTGGACCCCAGCCATAAACAAGCTCTACAACAAAAGGAGGAAGCTACTACATGATAGAGCAAAATCCTTGAAAGGTAAGACACCTTTGATCATTATAAGTAAATAACTAAGAGCTCTCATAAAACCACCCAAGGCAAATTTTGAGATAAAAATCGCCAAGGACTCTAAAGACAATCATAAGGCCTTCTTTAGCTATGTTAGAAACCTAGGAGGAAACTCCCAGATATGCTCAGAATTAGTTCAAAATGATGTGAAAATTACTGAACCTACACACATTGCTAACATACTGGCTGACAGGTTCAGTGCAAACTTCTCCCCTCCCCAAAGGAGAGATATCTATTCCAGAGGATTGTAGCCCCCAAACATCTCCAACGCCCAGGTGAGAACTGCCCTCACTAAGGCAAAAACACAGCATCCATGGGACCGGATGGTGTCCCCGGCTGTGTGCTTCATGAACTCAACGAGGAATTAAACCCACAGTTAGGACAGCTGTTTAATCTTAGCCTCACCTCAGGATCCAAGGAGTGGCGACGGCGACTGTGGTCCCACTTCATAAGGGCGGTGCCTCCACAGACCCTGGAAATTACCGCCCCATTAGCTTGACAAGCCTTATCTGCAAAGCCATGGAGAGGATCATAATGGAACTCATAAATAAAGATATAGGAACTTGCAGACTTTGGATCCAACCCAGTTTGGCTTTGTCAAAGGCAGATCCTGCCTCTTAAACTTGGTTGACTTTTGAGACAGTCACCAAGGCCATTGATGAGGGAAAGGCAGTCCATACAGCCTACCTCGACCTGGCAAAGGCCTTGACACAATACCCCACTCAGGTATCATCGAAAAACTCATCAGCTTGAATGTAAACCCATACATCACAAGATGGGTTGCAAACTGGCTAAGCGACAGAACCCACAGGGTCAGAGTTGCTGGAGCCATGTCAGACTCAAAGCCTGTCACAAGTGGTGTCCCACAGGGCTCAGTCCTGGGTCCACTCTTGTTCGGCATCTACTTTTCTGAAGTACAAGCAAACACAGGAGGGTTATGGCTGACAAAGTTTGCAGATGACTGCAAACTGGGCCATAGTCGAAAACACATCTGACACAGATATCCTCCAGAAGGGCCTCACAGAAACGGATAACTGGTGCCAGAGCCATGGCCTGAAGTTAAACGCCAAAAATGCATAGTCATACCCTTCGGGAAAAACAAGGTTACCCTAGCTACCATATAGGTGACAATCCACTGAGCACAGAAAAGTCATCAGGGATCTGGGGACCCAAGTTGACAGTAGTCTTCGCTTGACACTCATGTTGCTAAAGTAGTTAGGAAAACCTTCTATATCGCCCACCTGATCATGAAGGGATTCACATCTAGATCAAGGAGGTCATCGTCCCCTGTACTCATCACTCATTAGACCTATGATTGAGTACAATGCCCGCTCGAATGTATCTGACCAGACACCTGATGCAGCTTGAAAGGCCCCAAAAGTTCCTCACCAAAAGGATAAAGGGTCTCAAAATATGTCTTATGCTGCCCGACTGAAAGAACTCCAGCTTTATTCAGTCTCATACCGCTTGCTCAGAGGTGACCTGTGCCTGACATATAAGGCCATGTCAAACCCAGATTTGATGAATATGCTTCACCTCAAAAATCTAGATCCCTCAGAACCACAAGGGCGGAGACTTAAACCTTGACACGGTTATAAATAGAACGTGCTGGAGGGACAGATTCATCACCCAGAGACTCCTATGCTGTGGAACAAAATCCCGGTACATGTGAGGCAGAGCACTGCTCGCCTTGTTCAAGAGAAATCTTGACCAATGGATGGGAGATCGCAGATATACCCCAGGGATTACTTCAGTGTCACTGCTTGACAGAGGCACAGAAAAATGATAGGCATAGTTTTTATTCAAACTAAAGAGGTGGCGAAAGCCACATAACTATGGGCTAGGCTTATAAATGCCCTTGGGCAGATAGCCTAGTATGAACCTATGAACCTATGAACCTATATGAAGCTGGATCTGATGGGTCTTTACCATATTTAGGTATTACAGCCACCACCACTTTCATCCAGGATGTTGTTGCTTCTCCTCCTCTTAAAAGACTGTAACATAAAACCTTACAGATCTTCATCTGTGTTTTACCTCCTGGCTTCTAAACTTCCACAGGAATGCCATCTGGAAACTTTTCTGTAGATTGGTCATACAGTACATCACCATTTTTTTCTCATCTCCTCTTATCCTAACTATTAGTAATTGAGCCTCATCTACCTCCAACTTTGTTATATTTAATTCTTCCATTTAAAATTTCCATTTGCACATTTTCTTGATTTCCATATTTTTCTACTATTTACAAATTTTCATAAAATTTCTGAAATATTTCTAGCACCTGTACTGGATCTCTTGTCATCTTCCTTGCTAGAGGCTTCTTCAGCTTGGTGACAATCTTTTCTACTTTTTGTTGTATAAGTTGTTGTGCTAAAAGGTTTTCTGCTCTGTAGTTATTATCAAAAACAGTTGCTTACCAACAGTCTTTCTAAACTCATGCATATTATTGAGGTAGTCCCATATTTTCTGTTTAGCATTCTGCAATTGCTCCTCTTCTTGTCATTGGGAGTTGCACTGTTCTGCAATACTATAACCTTTGTCAGTCCCTCTAAATAATTATTGTTACTTCTTAACCATATTGCTCTTTCTTTTATTTCCACCCTATTTTTTTTTTCAAAACATTTTATTTATTTTGATAAGTACAACAGGCACAATAGAAAAAATACATGAATACAACAAATAGTAAGCTATACTTAAGCCTTAGTACCTTAATGGTTAAAAATCATAACCTATATACATACGTGCCAATATGCATCAGAAAGAGAAAAAAAGGAGAGAAAAAACAGGAACAGTGCTGTACAAAATGCAGACTACAAATGCTAAATTTAAAAAAAATAGTATAGGTATAACATCTAGCTTATTATAATACCCCACCCAGCTTGCCAAATATTGAGGAAATGAAGGGAGTTTAAGACGCAAACAACGGATAACATCCATGTTCAGGAACACCCCGGGGGGGCAACCCCCTTTACAGATAAGTCTGGTTAGGGCAGACAGTAATGAGTAAGGGGCAAAACAAGCTATATAAGTGGTGTTCAAGATTAGTCCATTAAAAGGAGAAAAATAAAGTCCCATAATTCCGGATATGATGCTCGTTTGTGGGGATCAATTATTATCAGTTTTTGGGAAGTAATATACTTAATTGCCAGATTTTTAAAGTCCCTCCATGACAATTTAGAGCGATCAATCCAGTGTTTGGTGATATAGAATTTTATTAGAAGACAGAGTGTAATTAGAGCCCTAAGTTTCAGCTTGGGTATTTTAAGACTGGTAATGTGTAGTAAGGCCATCTCCCAGGACAAGGTGGATTTATGGTATCCCATTTTATCGAGCCTTACTTTGAGAGAACACCAAATACTGTGAGAGTATCTGCAGAACCACAAAATGTGGATAATATCAGCATGGGGAGAGGAACAACAGGAGCAGGAAGAAGAGACATACGGGTTAAATTTATTCATACGGACCGGAGTTAAATATAAGTTATTAGTGATCATGAATTGTGTGTACATGAGTTTTTTAAATGGAGAATACTTAAGAGTCAAGTTGGCGCTCTGTTGTTCCCAGTATTCCGCAAACATAATTTTCCCTTGATTCAGAGACAAAGAAAAAGCTTTATAAGCTATAGAAATCATGTGTTTTCTACTCGATAAGTTTTGTAATAAATCTGCTACACGATTATGGTCCGCTTCAGAGCTGGGGTAGCTGATAAAAAAGGATGAGGTGAGCTCCCTTAGTTGTCTTAAGATAATAGTATATTTTTTGGGCAATGCCAAAGTATCTCGGAAATCTGTTAGTGAAAGGTGGTTAAGTTTGTGTATATCCCATAAAGTTAAGTCCCTAATAAATGGGTAGTTAGTTAAGTTGATCATTTTACCACTCATCACTAAGTTTGGGTTAAGATGGATAGGTTGAAATATTAGAAGAGCATTACTTAGGTTAAGAGATTGGAAGAGCTCCTGTAGAGTCTTAATTAACCCCTTCAAAGAGTGATGTAATTTTAGTTTCTTAAGGTTCAATTTGTTTAAGAAAGGCAAAGCTCCAGGGTTAAGGTCATGTTTAAGAGCATGGTTATACCACATTTTAATCCATAAGGGGGTACGTGTAGACGGGTTCGGATGATGGTTAGCAATAGTAAGTATCTGATTTGTGTGGATAATTCTGTAGTATAATAAGAGATCGGGCAATGCCAATCCCCCTAACGATTTAGCTAAAGTAAGCCTTTGATATGAAATCCTAACAGATTTAGGGTGCCAAATGAATTTTGCAAAAGCTTTATGAATTCTGTTGAGAAAAAGAGTTGAAACCGAAGATAAAGAAGAGCTAAGATGATAAAGAAGTTTAGGGAGTACATTCAGTTTAATAATAGAAATTTTTGTTAACATTGGAAATTTTAAGTTTTGCCATCTTGACATGTCTTGAGAAATGGAGGACCAGACTTTGGATAAGTTAGACTGTAAAAGAGAAGAAGAAGAGAGATCATAAGAAACTCCTAGATATTTTAAAGAATAGTCTATATGAAAAGCAAATTCAGGGAATAAGTGTTGTTTGTGTGCTATGGGGATAGATCGGGAAAATAAAGGATTTGTTTTGGTTAATTTGGTAATCCGAAATAGAGGTAAAGGAGTGTAAAGATTTAGTAATTTTCTTAGTGTCAGACATGGGGTGCTCAAAATAAAGATTTAGATCATCGGCAAAAGCTGTAAAACTGATGTTAGTGTTAAGAATTCTAGGAATTGAGTGATAGGTTTTTTTGCAAAATAAGCAGGAGGAAGGTTTCTAAATATAAATTAAATAGTAAGGGGGAAAGAGGGCATCCTTGTCTAGTACCGTTTGTGATCTTTATTGGTTGTGAGTCTTGCTTGTTTATATGTAAGCGAGTGTATGTGCTATTATATAGTATTCTGATCAAGTTGATAAAATCAGGAGGGATATCAAATCTCGATAGAGCCAAAAACAAAAAATTCCAGTTTACCCGATCGAATGCTTTGCAAGCATCTAGCACCAAAGCATATCTAGGGTTCCTTTCATTTTTGGTGAGATTAATTATGGTTTCTAGCTCTAAGGTGTTGTCCCATGTATGTCTGTTAGGCATAAAGCCCGCCTGTTCCGGAGAAATCAAAGCATGCATATTTTTTTTAAGTCTGTTCGCTAAAATGGCTGAAAGGATTTTTATATCTGTGTTCATAAGGGAGATTGGCCTATAGTTGTTTACGCTAGCTTTATCCAAGGTATTTTTGGGAATTAGTATACTTTTCAAGTGGTTGATGTACAGGTCTGTTATGCCTTTATTAGCAACAGATTCAAAAAGTTTGAGTAAAATGGGAGCAAGGGTACTTTTAAATGTTTTGTAGAAGTCAGATGAATAGCCATCTGGACCTGGAGCCTTACCAATCTTGAGGTTGTCAATGACTTCGATAATTTCTGACAAAGTTATCGGGGCTGCTAAAAGGCATTTCTGGGAGTCAGTTAATTTAGGAAAAGTAAGTTCGCTTAGGAATTTTTCCATCTCATCACACTCAGGTAGCGTGTTATTGCTAGCATAGATATCTGAGTATATCTGGTGAAACAGTTGTATAATTTGAGCATCAGATTTATAGAGCGTGTTGTTATGGAAGATATATGCGATTCTGGGGGCTTTAGGTGTGTTAAGTATTAGCCTAGCAAGAGCCTTAGAAGGAGTTTGTAAAGATTCGGAGTATCTAGATATGTACCGCAATTCTTGCAGAGATATGATGGATTGGTGATATTCAAACAGTTCTTTTTGTTTAAGTTGCAGTTCTTTTTCAATTTTTAAGGAGTAGTTAGCTTTCAGTTTGTTATCCAGGGTCTTAATCTCTGTGGCTGTTTGTTAACTTATCTTTGTTCTGTTTCTGAAGAAAGCTAGCTTTCCTAATAAGGATACCTCTAATCACCGCTTTACACGCCACCCATCTAACATCAAAGGGGATATCACTATCGTAGGAGGTAGAACAGAATTCTTTTAAGGTACATGTGATTTCTACGATTATTGATTGGCTCTTTAGTAAATTACTATTAAGGGACCAATTATATGCTTTATAAGATGGGGACAAGTTATAGCCAAAACCTATCTCTAGGATTAATCTTGAATGATTAGAAAGGAATCTAGGTTCAGTTGTGAGTTTAATTTGCCTTTTAGCTAAAGTGTTGGAGATTAAGAAGAAGTCTATGTGGGACCAGGAATGATGACATTTTGAGAAGTAGATGAAAAAATTATTTTTCCCCGAGTCGGATCCAAATGAGATAGGATCCATTAGGTCAAAATCCATTATTAACTCTGATAAGGCTAATGAGTCTTGGGTATTATAGATCCTAGTCTTATTGGAGCGGTCAATGTTAGGATTTTGAACCATATTCCAGTCCCCTCCCAAGATAACTAAGTGATTTGGGAACGTAATTAGAAAGCTGTGAACCTTCATGATAAACTCTAGTTGCCCTGAGCAAGGTCCATAAAGATTTAAAAAGAGTACAGGTTTAGTTAAGTTGTGTGATATACATGTAAAGTAACACCACCTCCCCTCTTGATCAGCTCCTTTTGTCACAATCGTAGGTTTAAAAGAATTTTTGATAATAATTGCTACTCCCTTGGAGTGATGGTTGGTACCTGAGGGAATAATGTCTGCAATCCATTTCCTGTTTTTCTCTTTTGCCCATTCTTCATCTAACATATGTGTTTCTTGCAGGAAGCAAAGATCTGACTGAGACTTATATAGAAGATGTAACACCATATTTTTCTTGTTTTTCTCATGGATCCCCCTTACGTTCCAAGAGGAAATATTTCAAGTTTTATCCGAAAGCATTTGGAAAGAGTTTAAAATTATATAAAAGCATTGTTATATGGGGTAAATATTAACATAAGAATTACAAAAAGATTGTCAGTAACAGCACTACATGTATTATGGCACAAAAAATCCCTCAATGTTAACCCCGTGCCTATCCACATGACCTCTACCCTTGAGAGATAAAAATAGAAATAAGAAGAGCAAAAATCTATCGTATATTTAACAATTAGTAGCAAAAAAAAAAGAAATAAAAAACCTATAATATTTACAAATATTATACAACATGTAACTAGTTACCAACAAGGCCATCTACAACCCTATTTATTAACTCCATAAAGCTTCCAAAGACAGTAGAGATACCTAATACGAGAAAGGTCAATTAAAACCAGTTAGATCTTGTACACTGTTTTAAGTAATCTCGAGTTAGAAAATTCAGGAAAAAACAGTATTTGTCACACATAGAGTTAACTAAAGTTCAAGAAGTAACAAGGAATTAACAATAAAACAATAAAACAACTAGTTTAATGGTTGGGTTTCCTCCTGAGCATCTATTAGAATATTTATAAAAGTGTATATTCCAGACCCAGCAGTCATCAAAGTTAGCAGGATACAGCAGTTCCCACGAAGTAGCTAATCTAGCAATTCTAAACTGTCATGTCTCAGTCAAATCAAGTTGCAATCAATTAGCATTTAAGGGATAAAAGTTAATGATTTAGCTACTCAGACCAGGCAAATTAATAATAAGCTATTTTTCACATACCCGGCATCACATCATCAGGTTAATTTGCCATATGGAATCAAAGCACCTGAAACCAGGGATTAGGAAGAAATGTTTCTGCCATGCTTAGCTGCTAGGAAAGAGTCAGGATGGAATCGGTAAACCCTTAACAAAGCGATGAATACAAGGTTTTTAGGAATCCTTAGTTGCCATATCTTTCAGGTGCAAGTGACCTTTATATTAAACGATGGTAGCATTCTTCGAGCTGTGTATCCGTTTCAGGACAACAGAGGATGTGAGTCACTTAACTTCCGTTTTTAGGAGTGCATCTATTAAAGCTCGGATAGTTGCATAATTATAAATCCCCCAAGCAACAGAAACTCAGTAAAGGTTCCTATCATATTGAGGGAGACTTAAAGTATTATATTACATAAAGTCAGAAGTATTTTCATACAAATGTGGACCTAGCGACCTCATTTTGGACCAGCATCAAAAACCATCGGTAGGTGAAAAGAGTTAGTTAAGGGCTTCACAGAATGGAGGGAGCTGTACAAAGCATTTCATAAAAATAGGATCCGCTTCTTTAGGCGAAGACATGTAGAACTTCGTTTCCTTGTATGTGAATGAGAGTAATGAAGGAAATTTCATTTGGAATTTAATTTTGCGGGAAATGAGGTCGGCACAGTAGGGGGAAAGCATACGTCGTTTTTCTCTTATTTCCAGGGGCAGGTCTTGAGATATGACAATTTTTTGATTATTCCAGGTAAAATGGTTTGTTTTCTTGAAGGCTAGTAAGATAGTTTGTACATCCTGGTGATTAAGTAATTTGACATATACTGGTCTCGGTGGTACCGCAGTTTGCTGTTTCCACAAAGCTCTGTGAGCTCTCTCTATGATGAATTTAGACGGAGAACTATTTTCATGGCAAAGGTTGTTGAAGATTTGTGTAACAGCATCAAGTAGTTGGTTTGGTTCATGCTTTTCCAATAGACCTCTGATAATCAGGTTATTCCTTTTACTCCTAGCCTCAAGGTCCACTAACTTTGTTTGCATATCGTTGATCATTTTATCTTTCATTTGTAGTTGTTCTTTTATGTGGTCAATTTCAAATTCATTAGCTTTTGATCTTCCTTCCACCAGGTCTAGCCGATTGGCTATTTTGTTAATAGAGGAGCCAAAAGAGCTAATTTTCATTATCAATTCTTGTATAGCTGTTTGCAAAGGTAACAAAGCACTCTTTAGTTTGTCCATTTGTAGCGCACCTTCAGTCTTCTGTTTACTTTGAGTTAGCTGTTCCTGCATCGATTTGGATGACCTTAGCCTCTTTGCTTCTTTTTCGGGAGATGTAGAAATAGCTGATAATTTAGATTTTGTGGTCTGAGAGTCCATAAATTCAATTTCCTTTGTTATTGCGAGGTCTGATTTTAACCTTGTGCGTGCTGTCAGTTAAACTGGTGCTGCAAGTTTGGGCCTCTATGTAGCCACGTGTAGCTTCATTAGATTAGAATTGTTGGTTAGAAACGAGCAGATTTAGAGCATCAGAATCATTAGTTTAATTTAAGAAGCCCTGAATATTCGAAGCTAGGCTGAAAAGTTCACTTGTACAAGATTCTAGATCATAAAATCATAAGATGATAGGTTTAACCTAATCAGTGTAGATGGAGCTAGCCGGAGAGGGTGTTTCTTAGACGACCACCATCTTGAACTCCATTTCCACCCTATTTTTAAACGCCACTTTAATCTTATCCCACTCCCTAGCTATATTTTCAGAAGAAATTATTATCTTCTCTAATAACTCCCAAATAATTTCCACTACCCATTCCTTAAATTCCTCTCTTTTCAACAGATAGGTGGGAAATTGCCAGTGTCTCATTTTTAGTTCATTTCCTTCCATTTTTATTTTAGTTATTGTTGGTGCATGATCTGAAATAGTTATTGGATAGATATCAAAACTTTCAATTAAATGCACATGTTCCTGTGAAATACAAGTTCTGTCTATTGTATCACAGGAAATAATACATAAATTCATGCTGAACTCCCACTACTGAATTTACATCTTCCATGCCAAATATATTCATAAATTTCTTCAAAAATCTACCCTCTTTTTTTATATTATCCCTTTTGCCCCCCCCCCCCCAGATACATCCTCACTGCTGCAAATCAAATTCCAGACCCCAACTATAAGTAATATTCCCTGCTAATTATTTATCCCAGAAATTTCTTAAGTTCCATTATAGCAGTTTTAGGTAGAATATAAATACATGCCAGTGTAATCCTCCTCCCTTGTCAGTAGCCTCTTAGCATTACAAATCTACCATTATCATTTTTTATCCTCTTCTATCTCTATTGGAGCTCCTCTTACAATTAATATAAGTACTCCTCTTTTTCTTTGTCCCAGATATTCTGTTGAATAGCCATCGTGAAAAGCCTTTCTTTATCAAATGCACATGTTCAGTTCTTTTTAAATGTGTCTCCTGTAGCATAGCTACTGTCTACATTTTGAATATAGTTCACTACTCTTTTTTTGTATATATCTCTAAAACCATTTACATTTAAAGACAGTATAGAACGTGTTGTCATTATGTTAAGATGTAATTGTTCCCATCTGTTATGTGTAACAGCTTTTTTTAAAATATCTAGTTCCTAATTTTGTGCTACTTGCATACACTAAAGTTTGGCAGGATGATCTTTTATACAGCTGTTTCTTATCATATCCATTTCAACCTATCACATCTTATAAAACTTTTTGTTTTAGTGAAACCCCTTAAAAACATGCTCTCAGAACACCCCTAAACATATTTATTTAATACTAAAACACAAAAGTGTGTACATCTTCAAATACTGAAGTTTAATCCCCCTAATAAAAACAATTGTCCTAGACTGACAGCCACACTTACAAACTTGGTTTAATCTATAAGGAAGGTTATCCATTCTAAGACACATGGCACAGCTCATGCTTCTACTAAGTTCTGTCTGTTTTTGTCATATCTTTATTTCTCTCCCAGACTGGAAAAACACTTGATTGCTTTCAGAAAACATTATCTCCTAGCCATTAAAAGAAAAAAGTATTCTGTTTTATTGCTGCTTATCAGATTGTCTCCATGGAGACATGAGAACCAGATAAACAGTTGCTTCTACAAGCACTCATTATTTCCCAGAGAAAAAACTTTTGTCATATGCAGTGCTTTTCTTAATGTATTTGTTTTCCCTTAAAACATGTTACTAGATCAAGCCAAGGGCCTTAACCAGTTATTCCCCTATACAACAGTCAAAGCACATAATTTTTCTTGTATCTTGCTCTTTTGGCCAGACTTTTCTTCTTTTTTTACATTGTAGTGCCTACATTTATTAAAAATAAACAAGGAGCAAGAAATAAGACAAAAAACAGGGGCACCTGTTTCTTTAATATCCCTATTACACTCATAAATAACTGAGAAAGCTTTAGTTTATATGATGCAGATTATGACATGCATTATAAAAATACTCCTGTTAAGAACAAAATTTTGTTTTACTTACAGTTAATTCTTTCCTTCCTCTTCTCCTCTCCTAAATATTCTTCCAAACATTAATGACATGAAGTAGGGCATATGTTTTGAAGTCCCCTATGAGTTTAAAAAAGTCAGAAAGTCCAATATTTCCAGGTTTTCATGATCTGTCATGTTTCACAAATATAATTAATGCTTTGCGATCCCACATTTATTTGTTAATTTCTGAGTTGCTGGTTTTCTTCTTGTTCCATCTCCCAAATCCAGTCTCTGCTTCATTTCCAATGTACTCCCGTTTTTTATAGTCAACTCTTGTGTTTTTTTTTTCTGTCTCTCAAGCATTTTCCTTTGAAACATTGGAAAAGGTTTCACTGGCACAGTCTCTGTATGGGATTTATTACCAGAAGAGCAAAAGGTAGAATCTCCTTCTGTTTCATAGCGCACTTTTTGTTGGACAAATTTTTATATTTCTCCTTAGCATGTTCTGCATCAAAAAAATCAATTTGACACTCCAGGAAAGAATATTTTGAAAATAGCTAGATACAGCAGCTGGAATCTCATGCCTGCTCCTCAACATTTCCGGATTAGTGGAATAAATGTACTCCTCTTCTGCCTAGTGTACAGTGAGTAATCATTTCCCACATACACTCTATTGTCTTCCACTTTTAGTACTTTGTCATACTGCCACAGTTTTGTCAGAATCCTCTGTTTCTGTTGGTAGGATCGCATCTTTACTGTTAAAGGTCTAGGTTGCTTTCTCATGACCAGGTTTGGAGCATACACACAATGTGCCCTTTCAATTAACAACTCCAGCTGAGGAATACCAGTCTAGTTGCTTATTTGTGCATTCATAAAATTGATACAGTCAGTTCCTTATAGCTTATCTGATATCTAATTCTATTTTTAAACATCTCTTCTTGAGCAATCTCATGTTCAGTCAGTCTTTTCTTCATTTCAACCTTTGATTTTTGAAGTTTTATCTTCTTATCTGAATATCTGTTTAAAGCTTCTTCCATTTTTCCAGCCTTTCATTATTTGAGTTGATACACTCCTTCAGTGTATCATTTCTTTTAATCAGCTGTGAGTACATCTGATTTATTTTTTCTCTAGATTACTGGAAGCCATATCTTGCACCAAAGCTGGAGCTTGCACTGCTTTGTGTTGGACAGCTGCAGAATTCTTCACAGTCAAAGTTTTCTCCTCACCTTTTGTGACTGATTTTCTTTCAGATTCTCTACATTTCTTTTTTTGCTGGCATTCAGGCAGTGCACTTACTAGCCAGTTGTTGAAATTTACTCAAAAAGACAATTCACTGGCTCTTTTTTCTGAGTTTCTGTTTTCACACTGGGAGAGCTGAAATTAAGCTGTTACTCAATGTGCAGACATCTTGGAAGTTATTGACCTTCACTTGAGCCTTGTCCAATTTACTTAAGGATGGTAAGCAGAAGCATTATTGGTTTCTTGTCACACAATGAGTAAAGAAGCACTTGTGCATTGGTGCTTCTTCATGAAAGATTACAATGACATTTCTGACTGGTAAAATGTTTGGGTTTTATTATCTAAGCTGCATCAGGTTACTGATGCTATGAGGGGGTATGAACACTTATTTTTTAAGGTAGTTGGTCAAGGGGTCCTCTTCAGTCCATAGAGGTATCACATTTTTACAGCTAATACCTGCACAGGGCTACTTTGTATGGCAGAACCAGTTCCAAGATATAAGAGTGTTTCAGTCTAATAACTAGGCAGTAGTGGAGGCCCTGTCCAAGGAAACTTCCTAGTCCACTTGAATGCAGTCTTTACTTTGGCAGCTCATTCTTTACAGTTTGTGAAGAAACTTGTCTTTTAAAGGACTGCACATTCCAGGCAGGGACAATGAAGTGGCTGATTGTCTTTCTCTTTTGCAGATCAACAGATTCAAATTATTGGCACTAGCATTTGAAGATCAACAGATTCAGATTATTGGCACTAGAAGTCCAGCAGCTGCCCAGTCCTACCCCAGCACACTTATTTTTAATTGGCAAATGATAGCAATGTCATCAGTTTCCCATTCTTGGTCCAAGAGCACTAAGAAATCTTACAATCATCACTCAAGGCATTTTTTTCACTTCATTGGTGGTGTTCAGGCCACTCTTAGGCTTTTGTCTTTCTTACTTACTTGTCAATATTTGGTCAGTAGGTGCTGTCACAAGGAAGCTGTTAAGGGGTCTATATTATAACATCAAAGTCTTAAAACTTTGAATGTTATAATACTGAACAATTTCGATCGAATGACCATAACAGCGAACACTCAGAATAGCGATTTTTTCCCAGGGAAAAAAATTTCTGTTCCGACACACATACACACAACACAAGCACAACAAAATAAATAATCCACACACATACACTTCACAAAACCCTACACTAAACCATACATACACTACTAGATATCCACTTACCTTCACCCAACCCTAACCCTAAGGTCCATAACTACCGCACACTCACCTTACCCGCTTCCTAACCTTAAGGTCCCTAACTATCACACACTCCCCTTACCCGCTCCCTAACCCTAAAGTCCCTATCGCACACTCACCTTACCTGCTCCCTAACCCTAAGGTCCCTATTGCACACTTACCTTCATTCGCACACTTACCTTAACCCGGTCCATAACCTTTGCTCTACAGTCGAGGAAATAGCGAAGCTGCAGAAACGGCCCACCGAATACTTTCCCTAGGAAAGTATTCAATATACTGTAGCTTTGCTGTTTTCAGCGTTCGGTGCATAGGGTTCAATATTATAACATTCAAAGTTTTAAGACTTCGATGTTATAATATAGACCCGCTGTTAAGACCCTGTGTAAACATTTAGCAGCTATTACTTTTTGGGCTGGGCTTTTTGATTTAACTGATTACACCAAACCATGCTTTCCAGAACAGTTTTGGGCTGGTCAAAGGTTTTGGGCCAGAGCAGTGACAGACACTATCTCATTAACATTATTATGTTTTAGAGCCTTCTTGAGGTATCAGTAGAGTAATATCAGAATATCACACTGACCAGTTAACCTGGTTGGATGTTTTCATCTTCAATCACTTTGTTTCCATTTGGCTTCATCATTCCAAACCTGATCACTAGGCCCATGAGTGGATTATCAAACTGGCTGCATGGTAAAACCCATAATGTTGTTGTGAGAGAGATGATGTCAAAAATATGGACAATGTCTGAATAGCAGGTATCCCTAGATGAAAACATGTTTCAGCCTCGAAAATACTAGGTCCTTATTTTAGTTAGTTTTTAAAGGCTCCCACCACAGTATTATTACAGCCAGAGTGTTTGGTATTATCCTTCATAGAGCCCTCCAAGCTCAGAATATTTCAGTTTTGGGTATCACCCTGCATTCATTTCACATCAAAAGAGCATCAGATCTAGCCAAAGAGGAACAATCCATTTTCATTACTTAAAGGGTGGGTGTTGGTCTTCCTCAACCTTTCTAAAATACATCAGATAATGTATTAACAACCTGTTAACTCTATCAGTTTCCATTTACAGATGTGACCTGGACTGTCATCACTGGACATTAGGCCCAAGGCATCAGTCTTGGTCTAGACCCATCTCATGTAGAGGTGGTTTAGCAAGGCTATCCATGTGGTCAGTTTTTGCCTGCTTTACATAATGTACTTCAGCAAATGAGTCTATCTCATTTCATATTGCTTTACTTGGGTGGCAGCACTATTGGACTATTACCTAAAAGATGTTTACATTCTAAGATCTTTAGAGTTTTGTTTTTAGTGCAGAATATTTGCTCTAGCATGATTGTTTGTTAGCCAGCCACCATTCCTTGGCTGCAGTGGATCAGCATGTTATCACTAATCATAGCCAAGACTACACATACTTTTGTTAACCACTGAATTGGTAGGGTTGCTCCAGCTTTATTATTTCTCATAGTAGAACATTGGGACTTTCATGATAAAGATCCCATTTGGATTCAGCCAGATGGTATCCATCTGTCACACACTGGATAAAACTTGTTCATTCTAAATTTGCCTTTGGCAGTTTTGAAGATTTCTTGTGAGTTCTTCATTTTCTAAACTGCATATGTTCCATTTCATATTGAGCAGGGATAGAACATTGGGACTTTCATGATAAAGATCCCATTTGGATTCAGCCAGATGGTATCCATTTGTCACACACTGGATAAAACTTGTTCATTCTAAATTTGCCTTTGGCAGTTTTGAAGATTTCTTGTGAGTTCTTCATATGCTAAACTGCATATGTTCCATTTCGTATTGAGCAGGGATACTTTGGTTACTGATTTATTTCCATGTGGTATGTTAAATATTGTATCTAGGAAAGAAGAGGAGCAGGCAGGCTTCTCTGGTGGGCTGCCGGTGAGCAAAGATTTGTGCATTTTTTTGGTTTACCCCTGCTTTCCTAAACACTTGCACTGGTATTACACATAGGGCAGTATGAGCAGAAGCAGATGCTAAGCTGCATAGGGGCAATCCCCTAAATGGCGCTTGGGGTAGACAAGGCCAGCTTGGCAGCAGCTGGTATGCCACCTGGAAATGACAGTCTTATATGTCTGTAGTGTGTGGATTCTGTCATTATATGAACTATTGGTTATATTTTACATAGTTATTGGTATATGTTTGGAAAAAGGTTGCATGGGCTATGATGGTTTTGGTGAGTTTACTATTACCAGATTATGTACAAAGATACAAAGCTATGGCTTAGCAATAAACAACATAATGTTTATTTGTTTAATTCATTTATTAACTGGGTTGGGTGGCTGGTTCAATTACCTTTTCTGACAGTTACAAAAACCTGAGGCATTATAAATGCAATATTTAAGATCAAACAAAAGCCTGGATTAACATTTCATGAACAGCTACTATTATATATTAGCAATAGCGATTCCGCAGAATATAGAGTACAGCTGAAATAGAAATGAGAAAAAAATTAAAGGCACAGTTGGTAAAGTAAACAAAAATGTTTAATGCTATCTGTTCCCTTAGCAGAGATCATCTGATGTTGAAAACAAAAGTATTAAAGCAACTTTACAGATTAATTTGAATATAATTATAACTCCTATTTACAGGTACAGGTAACCAACTGAAATTCAAGAACATTTCACAAATCATGGGACATAGACTTCTTTCACTTAGAAGACTACTGCAGTAAGGGTTGTTTTTGTAGAACCATTAGAAAAAAGCATGACTCAGTCTCAAAACCAAGGCAAAATTGCATTTTACTGAATGTTTATATGATTTAAGTTTTTATGCTTACATGCACTTTATCAGAAATATTCCAATCCTGAGCCAGGTTAATTTTTCTTTTTATTTATAACTCTTTATACAAATATTGTGATCCATGATTTTTCTGGTTTCTTACACTATCATACTGTTCTGGAAAAACAATACACACATTGTTGGTATAATTTATAAAATGTTCTGTTTAGTGTTAAATCATTCTACTGCCAATACAGTTTTACTCACAGATGCTATACTGTCACTTCAGTGCAAGACAGCACTTGGCATTGACAAAAGCATGTTTTACTTGACTAGGTTCATAGGTTCATAGGTTCATACTAGGCTATCTGCACTAGGGCATTTATAAGCCTAGCCAGAATGTGTTTGGCTTTCGCCACCCATTTTAAATTTATTTTGCTATGCCCTTTTTCGAGGTTAGTATACTGTGCCTCTGTCTAACAGTGACACAGAAGTGATACTAAACCTACGATCTCCCATCCACTCATCAAGATTCCTCTTGAAGAGAGTCAATGAGGGACCCTGCCTAACCTGGACTGGGATTTTATTCCAGAGTGAAGGGAGCCTCTGGGTTATGAATCTGTCCCTCCAGCATGTCCTATTTATTTCAGTGCTGAGGTTCAAGTCTCTGGGATTTGGATTTTCTGAGGTGCAGCATGTCCATTAATTCGAACAGGCGGTATGCCACTGAGTAGAGCTGGAATTTCTTTAACCGGGCAGCATATGGCATCTGTTTGAGCCCTTTGATCCTCTTGGTGAGGTACTTTTGGGGTCTTTCCAGTTGCTGCAGGTGTCTGGTAAGGTACATCCCAAAAGGGGCATTGTACTCAATTATGGGCCTGATGAGGGATGAGTAAAGAGGCACGATGACCTCCCTGATCTAGATGTGAATCCCTTCATGATTAGGTGGGCTATATAAAATGTTTTTCTAACCACTTTGGCCACGTGGTTGTCAAATGAGAGATTGTTATCAACTTGGGTCCCCAGGTCCCTAATTACTTCTTCTGTACTTAATGGATTTCCACCTATGTGGTAATTTGTGGGCACTTTGTTTTTGCCAAAGGGATGACTATACACTTTTTGGCATTTAGCTTGAGGCCATGGCTCTGGCACCAGTTGTCTGTTTCTATGAGGCCCTTTTGGAGGATGCTTGAGTCGGCTGGAGAGTCAGTTTGCAGTCATCTTGGTCAGCCACAGTCCTTCTGTGTTGGCCTGTACCGAGAAATATAAACAAGAGAGGTCCCAGGACTGAGCCTTGTGGGACACCACTTGTAACTGGTTTGGAGTCTGACATGGCTCCAGCAATTCTAACCATGTGGGTTCTGTCCTTGAGCCAGTTTGCAATCAATCTAATGACATAGGGGTTTATATTTAAGCTGGTGAGCTTATCTATAATGCCCGAGTGGGGTATTGTATCGAAGGCTTTTGCAAGGTCCAGGTAGGCTGTGTGGCCCACCTTCCAAATGGCCTTGGTGACTGTTTCAAAGAAAGCAACCAGGTTTAAGAGGCAGGATCTGCCCTTAACAAAGCCAAACTGGGTAGGATCCAGTGTTTGTAGGTCCCCACTATCTTTATTTATGAAGTCCATGATGATCCTTTCCATAGCTTTGCAGACCAAACTAGTCAGGCTTATGGGGCGATAGTTTCCAGGATCCGTTGAGGCACCACCTTTATGGAGAGGGACCACTGTTGCTGTACGCCACTCTTTGGGCACATATCCTGTAGTAAGGCTGAGATTGAACAGTAGTTTTATGTTTGGGTTTAGCTCTTCTTGGAGTTCATGGGACACCATCTGGTCCCATTGATGCTGTGTTTTTGCTTTGGACCTGAGCATCTGTGATGTCAGGGGCAGCACTCTGCTGGGATAGATATTTGCCCTTTGGTGGGTGAACCTGTCAGCTAGAATGTTGGCAATGTCTGTGGGTTCGGTGTATTTTTGTCATTTTGGACTAATTCTGAGCATATCTGGGAATTACCACCCAGGTTACTAACATAACTAAAGAAAGCCTTGTGATTATCCTTAGTGTCCTGTGCAATTTTTCTGCTGGCCTTAGACAATTTTATGTGTAGTTTTTGCTAATACTGATCAGTGATGCCTTCCCTTTTGGGATTTTGCTTTATCATTTAGTAGCTTCCTCCTTCTATTGTATAGTTTGTTTATGGCTGGAGTCCACCAGACAGGACGCCTGCCTTTGGAGGATTGGGTCTTGGTTTTATTTGGGATGATCCATGCATTCCTGAAGGTGTTCATAGAATGCGTTTATAAAGGATTCTGCGATTCCACCTCAGTTTTGAGGAGTGTAAAATTTGCTTTAGAGAAGTTTTTCACTGTGGTTTTCTGAGCAGGGGTGGGGTGGGATGTGAATATCCAGTGAGATTAGTTTATGGTCTGATCTTACCAGTGAGGGATACACTTCTGGTCTGGAGCATAGAGTCCCCATGTTGGTGATGATCAGGTCCAGTATGTTTTCCCTCTTGTGGGAGTGGTAACAAGTTGTTCCATAGCATTTGAGTTTATAAATTCTAGGAACCTTTGGGCTAGGGTGTTGGAGCTAGAGTAATGCTCCCAGTCTATGTTTGGGTAGTTGAAGTCACCCAATATAATGGTGTTTGGAGAGACCTTCATATTTTCCAGTGTTCTCAGGAAGGCCGAGTGGGGTTCCTGGGTTTGGGAGGGTGGTCTGTAGCAGGCTATAAACTGGAAGGCAGTTTTACCCACTGTTAGTTGCACATGGATAGTCTCTGATGCTTCGTGCTTTGCCACCAACCTGGAGGTGTGGGTATCTTTGATGAATATCGATCTCCCCTCCTTTTGTGGTTCGGTCCAAGTTTAAAAGCATGGTATGAGGTATAACCTGGTAGTGCTGGGGTGGTCTCGGAGCCCTGAACCAGGTTTCTGTTACTGCACAGATATCTATGTTCTCCATGCTAAGGAGAGTTTCGAGTGTGTGCATCTTGAGGTTTAGACTTGTTGAGTAGCATTACTCTTAGTTTCTTATCCCTTGTGATACCTATGGAGGTGGGTTTGTCTTTTGAGCCTTGCCTAAAAGGCACTATGGGGGCAAGAGCCTTTGCCAATATCAGCCCAGGGTGACAGGTGCAAGCATATCATCCAAAGCTGACAGGCATTGGATCCCCTTTGAATGACACCAGTACTTAAGCCAATTGTTGAAATTGATCATCTTGTCTTCATATTGTGGCATCATTCTTGGTGAGGGTAAGATGCTACTCAAGGTCAGGCCTGGGCTACATGCTCAGAGAGCTCCTTTATGTCTCTTTCATGTAGTCCAGGGAGGTACATCTCAGGTCATTCACACCAGCATGGACAATGACTGAGTCATATTTGTACTTGCCTTGGAGTGACCTGAGTGCTTGTGTTATGTGGCGGATCGGCTGCTCACCGTGACCCTCTCCTTGTTCAGCCTGGTGGAGTCACCTATTACAAGTGTATCAGGTGTGTTGTTTAGTCTTAAGGGCTGTGACTGTTTGGCACACTGGCTTTGTGAGATATGTTGTTTTGTTTTAGCAGCTGCTTGGGTGTCTGCTTTGGAGGTCTCTTCTGCTGCCGCAGATCTTTATTTAGAGCCTCTGAGTATGTTTTTGTGTGATTATGTGTTTGGTTTGCTGTCATGGTAGGTCTATGTGAGACTGGAATTGTAGTGAGTGTGGTTTCCTTCTCCTCCTGACTGGTTATGCCAGTACTGAGTTGAGAGAGCTTAGCCTCCAGTTTGGCTATATGGTTGCATCTCTCACATGTGTTGGAATTTGTTGGGAGGAGAGGGTTGCATGAGGCAGTCGTAACATTGCCTCAAGATTCCCAGATTCACCAGCTGGACCGGAGAGGAGATTGACAACTGACCTTTGGACATGCTAGAATAATATTGGAAATTCCTTAATAATTGAAAACCAGGGCCAGTGGGGAGTGAGGGTGTAGTGCTTTTAATTTTTAGTGCTGACTTATATAATTGCTTTAGTGAGCAAGTGCCAGGTAACTTAAGTGCAATGTGTTACAGGTAATGCAAAAACGACAAACAGTAACTTTCTTTCAAGTGAAACAAGGAAATAAGTACAGTAAGCAATGCAGATATCACTAGTGATCCACAGAAGCGCTGAGAAGCCGTGTATTAGGTGGAATTAGCAACAAGCAAACAAACAACAAGCATATAAACAAAGCTAGATTCAGCAGGCCTGGATCTAGTCTATGCTACAGCAAACAAGATGTACCAATTTCAGTAAGATACAGTTCAAATATTCAGGCACTATAAACCTTTAACCAGAAATTCCCAGCTCAGAAGGGCAGAGTCCAGCCTCTTCTCCCACAAGAGTGCAGACCACAAACCTTCTTAATGTAAAATAACTGGCCTGAAGCCCAAGTGCTTAAACCAGAACTAATACACTTTAAGAATAACAGACACTGGGCTCTCAATCAGCAGTTCCCAACTTAGAAGGATGAAAGCTACCTGTCCTGCCACCACAGTGCATGCCACAAACCTTCCTAATGTAAAACAACTGGTCTAATCCAAAAGACTTAGAATGACAGCTAAACTTTAATCAAGTTACTACCAAGCAGTAATAAATACAATTGAATACTTTAGAGAATGCCTGGATTAGTGCTCAAGTTACACAAACAAAGCTAGATCCAGCAGGCAATCCAGTCTATGCCACAGCAAACAAACTTCAGTAAGAAGCAGTTCAGATATGCATGCACTATAAGCCTTCAATCAGAAATTCCCAGCTCAGAAGGGCAGAGTCCAGCCTCTCCTCCCACAAGAGTGCAGACCACAAACCCTCTTAATGTAAAATAACTGGCCTGAAAGCCCAAGTGCTTAAACCAGAATTAATACACTTTTAGAATAACAGACACTGAGCCCTCAATCAGCAGTTCCCAACCTAGAAGGATGTAAGCTACCTGTTCTGCCACTACAGTGCAGACCACAAACCCTCTCAGTGCAAAACAACTGGTCCGAAGCCCAAGTGTTTAAACCAGAAGGCTTAGAATGAGTTACACCAAGCAGTAATAAATACAATTGAGTACTTTTAAGATGATGCAAAAGTAAAAAAGTAGGTAGAAACACAAGTACAGTAAAAGCAGATGAAATTTTTTTTCTGAACAAGTGCTGGAGATCAAAGAAACAGATTTGAGTGCTGAAACTAGAAAACTGGCTAGTTATAGGGAAAAAAAACTACGCTAGAAGGCTTCCCTCCAACACAGAAGGGCTACAAATAGTCTATACCACTTAACAGGAAAGGCAGGAAACAAGCTTAAATTTTTTTTTTTTTTTTCTGTTTCCCAGATGCTCTCTTTGTACACAGTAGGAGTGCCTGAAATCAGAATATGATCTCACTGCACTCAGTTGAGTGAGCAAATGAGATGGGCCCAGAAGGAGTATCCAAACACAAATTTACAAGAGGGGCGGGCAGCTGCAAGGCCACTAAGATTAACACAGTTAATTAACAGTTAACAGTTGTTTTATAAAATTGCTAGGGTGATGTAGTCAGGATTAGATTATTATCAGTTAGCTTTGTAGCTTACTTGCTTTAGATGCTTTAAAATATTTAGGGCAGTTTGTTAGTTTCGGGTCTGGTTTTTTTTGTTTGTTTTTTGGTAATGCCATTTTATGAAGATCTGGTTGCACTTTAATTTCATTTTATTTTATGTTTCAGTTCTTTTATTTTTAAATGTGTTAATTTCTGTGGTTTGTTTTATGTGAGATAAGTTGTTTTAGGGGGGGGGTGGTATGCCAGTTATATGGGCTTAATTATTCTTCTGGGATGTGAAACATAATTTCTTATTAATTGTTCTCCCTTTTTTTTGTGTTTATTTATTTTATTTTATTTATTTATTTATTTTACATTTGTTAACTGGGAAATTCCAACTGGACCAGGTCCATTTTCAGCAGAGGCCAGGGGAGAAAAGCTCCGGCATCAAGTTATACAAATACAGTACATCCAGCATAATACACAAAACAGGTTACATCATGTATGCTGAGCATAGTAATGTTGTTGTTGTGTCTTTTGGCTTTTCCCGGTTAGGGGTCGCCACAGCGTAACTCCGGTCCACTAATGATTGATAGTTGATTTTTACGTGCCGAGTTACCAGCCCTGATGTACAACCTTCAACGAAGGTATGCCCATTCATGCATGTCTCCACGCAGAAGACGCTCTAGCTAAGAATCGAACTGGACAGTGTCTTACTGTGAGGCGACAACGCTACACAAGAAATTAATAAAACACTCCAGATAAAAGAAGATATAGAACATAGGTAAAAAGACAATGTCAGTTATACATTGGTAGGAGAAGAAAATATATCAAGTAAGATTCTACAGTTAAAAGTACCCTTTCAGATGACCAAGCCTACAGGGGATCAGAGATCCAGCATGTGATCAGACAGGAGTTTGGGGAGTTAATAGCAGTGTGGGTGGGGTTATGTGATACAAGGGCATAACCAGGTACTAAGAAGATGAGATTTGAGGGAGTTTTTGAATATGGATGTGGAGGAGGCAGTGAACACGGATAGGGGAAGAGAGTTCCAATTTCTGGCAACCGTGTGGGAGTAGACCGCTTTCCCTGCATTATTGTTAGCCTTGGCGATGGAGAAGAGAGATTTTTCACTAGATCTTAGGTACCGGTTTGCAGTATAGACAGTAAGTAGGCTGGATAATGAGGGTTTTTTTTCAGGATATTTGAGAATATTGTAGGCTGTGCCCAGCTGGTGATAGTTAAGTAGCTGTGGTAGCTCAAGCCATTTTAGCTGTTTTAGTGCAGTACAGTGATGGGCTCTATAGACTGAGTTAGTAGCAAACTAGGCTATTTTATTGTAGCATGATTCTAGTTTGTCTAGGTCACATTGTCTGATTGGGTAAAGATTGGTGCTGCATATAATAGAGTTGAGAGGAGGTGGCTTTTTGCAAGAGTGACTCTTGCTTTTTGTGAGAGAAAGGACTTATGCCTGTATAGGGAGCCTAGCTTTTTGTATACTAGTTTTATGGTATATGAGATGTGAACATGAAAGTGGAGATTATTGTCTATTTCAATGCCCAGAAGTTTGGTGTGGTTAGAAGGGGAGATGGTGGTGCCATCCTTAGCTGTTATGGTAAAGGAGAGGGTTTTTTATCTATTAGGGGTAAATAGTAGCAGTTTTGTCTTTTTAGGATTTAGAATTAGTTGCATACCTGATATCCATTTTTCTACCGAGTTAAAGGTATCTTGAGTGAGTGTATGTAGGGTGGTGGGAGATGAGGTGGAGCAGATCAGGGTTGAATCATCCGCATATTCTATGAGTGTGGCATGTTGTGTAGAGCTATTGAGGTTATTTGTGAAAATAGAGAACAATAGTGGGCCCAGTATAGAGCCCTGTGGGACTCCTATGGTGGTTGGAAGTTGTGTAGACAGAGTTCCTTTCCACTGGACTGATTGTTGCCTGTCAGAGAAGTAGCTTCTGAACCAGGCTATAGTAGAGGAGCTGAAGGATAATGATGTTAGTGAGTCTAGTAGAATGGAGTGGGAGACCATATCAAATGCTTTTGAGAGGTCTAGGAAAATGGCTGATACATATTTGTTATCATTCCTGTGAAGGTTTATATGATTAGTGAAGGATAGAAGGGCTGTGGTAGTGCTGTGATGTGGACGGAAGCCGTGTTGTGTGGTAGATAGCAGATTGTGTGTGTTAAGAAATGTGATCACTTGCAAGTGGATGCATTTCTGAAGAATTTTGGATAGGGGGGCAAAGGATAGCAATAGGTCGGTAGTTGGAGAATTTGTAGGAGTTACCTTCTTTATGAAGAGGAATGATGTGAGATACTTTCCAGAGTTTGAGTATGTAGGATTTTAGTATGGAGCAGTTGATTAGGATGGAGACAGGATATGATAGGGAGTCACTAGCCATTTTTAGATATGCAGCAGGTATGTTATCAGCTGCTGGTGTGGTTGGCTTTAGTTTTAGGAGGAGTGGTTTGATAGTTGAGGTAGGCACTGGTGATAGGCTGAAAGAGGGGGTGATGTGGAATAGGTTGGGTTATGATTGAGGTAGACTGTTTTTGGTTATTTGATTGGACAGGGCTAAGATGGATTTAGTAAAATGGTTATTAAAATGAAAAGCTATGTCTAGGGTATTGTTAGTAGAGCTGGGTGCTAGAGTAGTGGTTTTGCCTGGCTTTAGTAGGGAGTTAATAGCATGCCAGAATTTTTGTGGATTATTTGAATATTTCCTTTGGGCGCTAAGAAAATAGTTTTGTTTGTTTATTTTGGATTCAGCCTTGGCTTTGTTTCTAAGCTGTTGATAGTATTGCCTGGAGCTAGGGGGTTTGTCAGTTTTCCAGATTTTCCAGGCTTTATCTCTGGCTTTTAGTAAGGCTCTGGTGTCCCTACTTAGCCAGGGTGCATAGTTGGCTTTAACTCCGATCTTTCTGCTGGGAGCTAGATTGTTAAGGATGTTAGAGAAGGTAGTATTGAAATAGCCTACTACCTGGTCTAACCCAAGTGTCCGTAGTGGTTCCCAGTTGCAGCTGCTTAGGACAGTATTTAGGTATTGTGGGGTAAGGTTACAGTCATCTCGTATGAGTTTGTAAACTACTGATTTGGGGTGCTTGGAGTGTTTGTGGAGTAGGAAGGTGGGGAGATGATCAGTTAGGTCATCTGGGAGACAGCCTACTGTATAGTTTTGTTTGGGATAGTTGGTTAGTATCCAGTCCAGTATGGATTATTTTTTCTTTGTTTTCTTATCTGTTCTAGTTTGTTCTTCAATTAGTTGAGAGAACCCACATAGATTGATATGTGTAGGGGGGCTGATGGAGTTACAGGCTGCCCAGTCAGTGTTAGGGTCTCCTTGTAGGATTGTTTCCTGAGGTAGATTGTCCTTTGTCCAGTGTAGGATGTCTTCAATTATGAGTGAGTTTAAAGTTTAAATTTAGGTTTGGGGTTGTGATAAATGGTACAAGCTGGTCTGGTTGTGTAAGTATTTTTTCTGGACAGTGTATGAAATTAGTAGTTTTATTCATAATTGTGACAGACCTTTGAGGTTTTTTATCATCGGTGATTGAATTATCACCTATGACACAGACAATCATACATTTATATAAATGAAAAAAATATATTGGCATATTTTCAGTTGCTATCATTGTACATCACATATAATCTTCTATATAGTCATTATCACTCAAACACTAAATAGCTTATTCAGTTCTTGCCTTCCCTTAAAACTCATCCATCCTCTAGAACATTATTCTGCATATATTGTTCTCTCATTTCCCATTTTTTTCTATGTAATTTGCTCCCACTTTCAGTTCTTTTATCTCTGCTGCTATATTCACTACTTTTAGTACAGTTGGTTTAGACTTTGATTTCTATTTTCTTATAATGGCGTTTTGGCAGCCACCAGAATTAAAAGGCCTTACTATGTCTAGACAATTCTGCTTCTATATCACAGCTCAAAAAAAAAACATTTCCTTAGTTACACAAATTACTCACCCAGTATTTCTGACAGGGTAGTCGGCAGGGAATTTTTAAGGTCTACCAACTCATTACACTCCTCCAAAAATATATATATTTTCCCAGTTACCTCTTTCTTCCCCATCACACCTCTAACGTGCAATCTGCCTGAGGATAAATTTGTTGGAGTCTGCTTGGGGTATAAATACACCTATGCAAACACTTCCAAGCAAAAATCCTAAATCTTCTAGACTTTGTTGCATATTTGGGAGCCATAGATGCATCCTCCCATTATTTCTATGTGAATTAGAATTGATTCTTGATGATTCAGTTAGAATGGAAATACAAAATATGTGCACTTCAAATACACAAATACATGTCTAGGTTTATTACAAATAATCTTTCTCTCTCTCTGTCTCTCTCCACTCACCTCCCCACACACACGTATATATAAAATGTACAATTGTGCATGTGTCTGTACATGTCAATATACACATATGTGCATGTATGCATATGCATCTGTAAATAAAAATATATACAAGACAAAAATGAAGGATGATTCTGATTACACAAGCTAACAGGAATGTTCTGTTGGTTATTAGAATTGATGCCTGAGTGATAACATAATCACACAGTGGCCCAGCTGACCTTTTAAAAAGAACAGAAAAGTTATTCAGACATATTTAGAACTATGCAGCATTTATGCCTAACCAAGTAAAAACAGTTTACCAGAATACGTTTCATATTTGATCATGTATAAGTAAATTTTAAAACATTTGTGTATGAGATCATTACTCATTTGAGGAAGTTTTAATTAAAAGTAAATCTGTTTTCTGGCAATGTGTTTTGCTAAGGCATGCATGTATTTCAAATGATTCTTTTCTTACTCTAAAATCTACTTGGACAGATGTGTTGTAGAGTCATACGTTCAACTCAGAATCAAAGCCTTACTTTGATATATTTCTCATTATCATTTTACATATATAATACATATAAGAAAACATATGGTGTAGTTATATGGAAGCAAACATTAGAGGCTAACTACATCTGAGTGTTCAATAAACAATGGAATTGCTTGCAAATAAATTTAAGACAAAAACTCTTCATCTTTTAATCATTACTATTATACTGTATACTGTGTAACATTAAGGAAGTGATGTAATATGTTTGGAAATGTATCTATTTCATCAAAGAAAATAGTCTACTTACTTAATGAGTAAAGTTACATAGATTAGGAAAATACTGTGTTATAAATCATCTACATGTGTAGGAGATCTTAATTTGACAAATAACTACATAAGTAAACATCATTCCATAATTTCTTAATGGGTGATGCATATTTTAATGATACCTCATATAATCTGATCTGATAAAAGCCCTTTGGTGACAATTGTGAGCTGTTAAAAAGAAGTAATCGACCACATTCGGAAGGATAGTGATTGTGGCTCTGTCTATGATGTAAGTGACTATGGTTTGAGAATAGGACCCAGCAATTTAGTATCTGGCAAAAAGATGTGAGACTGTGCCAGAGTTAGACAGTGTTCCCCTCTCAGGGGGAGGGAGTGAACACTGCAAAAAGCATTTACTGGTGGAGATGAGATGGCTAGTTCCAGGCAGTTAAATCTACATGAATACAGCATGTTCTAAGTCAGCACTGAGAGTGTAGAGACATAAACATGGACACAACTACATGCAGTACATGACTGACACAAAGAACTGACCTGGGAGATAGTAGCAAAAATGTAAAATATCTTCAACAGCTAGTCATAGCAACCATCAGTGCTCAACATTCACTTCCCACTGCTGTTGCACAAAGTATGGCTACCAAAAGACTAATCACCCTGGAAAGAAGCGACCCTTCCTCAGTGGGATGTTAGGTGCCATGGTAAGCAGAATGAGGGAAATTAATAGGTCAGTATGACACGGGTGGGGGGTCTTGATGGTCAAACTGATCGAGGAGTAAAAAAATATACACACTGGGCCACTTTACCTTCAGACTTGTTTGATGGCAGAAGGAGACAGTAAGCCTACCTATTTTGCCCTTTTAGGTGCAGTTAACATTCTACCTACTGTTCTTCCCTCCCGTCCTCCTTATCCTTTTCTACTTCCTTTATGTCCTCTTACATCTATGGCTTCCTCTGCACCATCCATTATGGAAGCCCATTCCAGGGAATAATTAGTCCCTACTATCTACTCCCCGTGCCCATGAATTCTCATCTGTCCTGCCTGTTCAGGATGACTCTTTCACATCTGTCTGGCATGATCTTGTGCACCAGTGTGCCCCCTGTCTTTTTCAGTCTTGCATATAAAGATCTGTATCTCCTCTATCATCTAGTCTTATCCCTTGCCTTCTTTCCCATGGATCTTCCTGGTAGCTTTCATCTGAGCTCCTTCAAGTAGCTTGAAGTCCCTTTCCTTTTATGGCCTCCAGAACTACAGGCAATATTCAAGGTGTGGTCTGACCGTGTAGAGTAGATAAAAATTGCCCCTTTGTGTCTGTAATCTGTACCCCTGAAGATTCTCAAATTTCTGTTTGGCAGTGTTGCTGTGCTTTCACTCTGCTCCCAGAGGTCCAGTCTAGGTCATCACCTACCCCAGCTTCTTGTCCTGCTTTTCTGCCATTAGTTCCATTCTCTTTATCTGATTCTTCACACCAGGGTTTTTATTGCTTAAGTGCAGTATGTTACAGTTATTTGCAATGAACTTCAAACACCACTTTTATGCTCACTTGCTCAGCTTCTTCAAATACTTCTCTAGACTCTACCTCATCCTGTCCTTCTGCATCTTTGTGTATGTTATCATCAAATAAGTTGAACCAGTTCTCTTTTCCCTCAAATAGGTCTGGGACAGATTACTTGGAGAGTTATGCACCCACAACAGAATCATGCAGTACTTCACTAGTCACCTTCCTAACTCCTGACACTGCCGCCTCCCCAATACACTCTGTGTCCTACCAATCTACTATCAATCTGTCTATTTACTCAGTCTTGGTCCTACCCACACCTGTTCCAGTTTTACTTATTTATTTGTCTTTGTTTACTGGGAAAGTCTGCCTGGGTAAAGCTCCTTTTCAATGGAGGTCCAAGGAGAAAACCTCCTCATTACATACATTTTCATATTAGACTCCTGTACGTCACCATGTCAAAAGCCTTGCTGAACTGCAGATAGACTATGTCTGCTAGTATTCCTCTGTCAAGTTCACTTGTAGCCATTTATAAAACTGGATCATGTAGCTGTGATCCTGGATGCTGTTTTCATCTGGAAATAGTAAGAGCCTTTCCCTCAAGATTCTGTCTGTGACCTTCCCTAACACTACTATTAAATTAACAGGCCTGTAGCTCCCTGTGTTTTTTCTGTCCACCCCTTACCACACTTTCCAGTCTACTGACAGTTCTGCATTATCATTGGATCTGTTGAAAAGCGCCATTAGGGATCTGCCTTCACAGTGGCCAGAATTCAGAGAAATATGTGAGGTGGCCCATCTGGTCCGTGTGCTTTTTCCTTCCTAATGACAGCCAGTACCATCTCCACATTTTTTCTTGGTAGCCTGGTACCTGTCCACTGTTCTCCCCATTCTGTTCCCTTTTTATTTATTTATTGATGGTTTACAGATTGGGTTAGTCCCACTAGGCAGTGGACTCATCAAGTAAAACCTATGTTGCTATTCATACTGACTATAGAAAACTTAGCCGGGACACTGGAGAACTTTCACTACTGTCTTTACGGCTCCCATTTCCAAGAGCTGTGGTAGCTGAGAAGAATAATGGGTTGTGCAGAACTGAGGAGATTTAAAAAGTAGAAGCAGCTACGGAGAAATCAGAAGTATTTGCAGACAAGAATTGTTTGCAGATGATACACTGCTTTTACAACAAGAACTGTTTCCAGATGATAATCAAAGTGTATCAGGAGGGGCTGAGGAAAGTGAAAACTTAGAAATACTAGCCCTCTTGTTGGGAGGGCTGCTGGATGATATTTTGTATAGCATGATGAATAAGGAGGAACCAGTAGGTGGTATGACTGTGTCATGGGGTAAGATGATGGATTGGGTTCATGGGAAAAATGCCAGCAAAACGAAGAAGGAAGGAACTCTATAAGAAAAATGAGGACTGTGTTGTAGACAGAAGGACATTTGTTAATGTTGCAATGGGGAAAGCAAAGTTACCATCAAGGAGAAGTGAGCAATAAAATGAGGTTGGAACAGCTAGCTAGAAAGTCATATATGTGGTGAGAATGAAATCAAAGTTAGAAAAACTGTTGTATACATATGATATATGGAGCAATGTTATTATGGCATTAAGCATAAAAGCCCACAGGCTGAGGGCCTTTAGTTTGCTAAAAGAGAAATATTTTGTTATATTATCTTTGAGGAAGTGCCTTCTATGTAAAAGTTTTTTGGGGGGATGAATCTAAGGCGAATACATTTCCATTGAATAATTACATGTACATTGCTCAAAATGTGTCAGTAAAAAAGAAACTGAGCATTCATTTCAGAACTGATGTAGAAAAAATGAATTGCAGCAGTGTCTGAAAGAGAAATGTGAACATGTAAGACTGTGAAAGCAAAAGATAATAGAAATGCATGGTTGGGGGGATGGGAATGCATGGCTACAATGAAAATGAAAGGAGGAAAAGTGCAGCAACTTTCAAGTACTCTAACTGTTGATGGTACTAAAGGAACTTTGCAATACTGGAGACAACCAAAACTTCTTTTTGTGGGGAAGAAGGGCATTTAGTTGGACAGTGTCCAGTCTTTCAGGAAAAGTAACACAGCCAATAATAATAATAATAATTAATAGCCAGTGTTTAATAGTAAAAAGCTGTAAAGCAGAGTGCTATAAATGCAAAATGAAAGGATATTTTTGGATGGACTGTTGGTAAAAGGAGAAATGTGATAAAAATGAAGGGGGTTGCATGATGTTGATATACATGAAAATGGCTGTGCCCGGGAGAACATTATGTAAAATAATGAAAATTTATCTGATGAAATGCCTGAATCTGTCTTACAGAAAGAAGATAAAATAGGAGTGAAACAGAAAGAAAATTAAGTCACAAATATTGTATTATTACAAAATAAATATGATGCCATGCAGCTAGAGGAAAGTAATGAAGAAGGAAACCTAAGATGGCGACATGTTAAAGGCAGGAATAGAAAAAAGAAAACTAAGCTAATAACATTAATAGAAAAAAAGAAAGGAAACAGATACATTACATCTTGCTTTTCTCAGTGTGAACGGCATGATAAACAATGTTTGATGCATTATGATATACCAGAGCAGGAAGAAGGTAAATCCAGATATTACTTGTTTAGCAGATATAAGATTTAAAAAAATAAGAAAAGAAAGCAGTTGGAGTGTTAAGGAGAAGTAAGTAACTTGGAATTTCAGGAAAGAACAACGTTTGGGCAAAGAAATAGTAATTAATGTAATACTGTAGTTTTAGATCACGTAATAGTTAAGACAGGAGGGGTGTTTGTAATTGATATAAAAACTAAGAATCTTCCAGTAGGAATTACAGGGATACATGTGAATGCAGAGGTTAAAAAAAGAAAGACCATTGGAATTAGTTACGCCATATTTAGTAGAAAATAGGGATATAATCCTTGTAAGAGACCTAAACTGTAATCTATGAAAGAAAACGGAAGTGATAAGGGATATAAAAATATTCAGAGAAATTATAAAGGCTGGGCATTTTGTTGTTAGGGCATGAGAAAAGTTCACTTATACAAAAGCTGAATTTTGGACTGAAACAGATTATGTCTGATTTTCAGAAACACTAACAGAGGTCCCAGAAGGAAGAAAAGGGGCAGTAATTTTAGATCACTATGGGATCTGGGCAAAATAGGAAAGGACTGTAACATTATAAGACAAGTTTGTTTGTGTCTTTCGGCTTTTCCCGGTTAGGGGTTGCCACAGCGGAACTCCGGTCTGCTAATGATTGGCAGTAGATTTTTATGTGCCGAGTTGCCAGCCCTGATGCACAACCTTCAATGAAGGTACACTCATTCATGCATGTCCCCACACAGAAGACGCTCTAGCTGAGGAAAAGGAATAAAAAAATGACATAGGTTGTCTGGAGAGGATGAAATATTGAGTTGTGTAATTCAATAATTACGGATGGAGCAAAAACATCTTTTATGTATGTTATTTAGACAGATTGGTAGGACTTGAATAAAAATAAATATAAAAAGTATGAAGATGTAGAAAAAAAGAAATGATGTCTTACCATAATGTTCCATCTGTGTTGTAGATCTTTATTCATTCATTACTGTTATGACTTCGGTTCCGTCCTCGGAACCGACACAGCCATTACCAAGCTTGCTCCAGCCAAAAACTCTCAGCTAAGACCTACCCACAATGCCCCTCTCATAGTCTCTTCAGATCGAGTTTGCCTACCATTATAGTACAGAAGTAATAAAAGTGACAGTAGGAGGCTCTGTCTGAGCAAATACCTTAACTAATAAGGAAATCCTAAAGTCCACCAGGAGTCCAGGCAGGGGGAAGGAGGGTGGGAAGTAATGAATGAATAAAGATCTACAACACAGATGAAACGTTATGGTAAGACATAACTTCTTTATCTGATGTTGTAAATCTTTACTCATTCCTTACTGTTAGGACCGAGTCCCCAGCTACTTGAGTCCTGGGTGGGCCTAAGGAAGGACATTCCTGAGCACCATAGAACCAAAAGATGCTCATCCCCTGGAGGCCAAATCCAATTTGTAATGAGTGATAAAGGTATGAGGTCTTGCCCAAGTGGCTGCTGCGCAGATATAATCTATAGAGGCTCAGGAATGAAAAGCCACTGAAGTAGCCATCTATCTAGCAAAGTGAGCCTTTATTTTGGAAGGTGAGAACACTTTGTTCTGATGGTAAATGAAAGTAATGGCGTTTCTGAGCCAAGAAGATAAAGTCATTTTGGAGACAGGCTTACCCAATATGGGTCCTACAAAGGCCACAAACAATTGATCCATTTTTCTGAAAGATTTAGTTTTGTCCAAGTAGAAATGAAGTTGCCTATGAACATCGAGGGTATGCAGAAGGTATCCCCCTCTATTTAAATGATGAGGAAAGAAAACCGGTAGGTCACTAGATTGATTAATGGAAAACCCAGAAATGACCTTGGGCAAAAAGGAGGGGTCAGTACATAGGGACACTCTTTCCCTATGAAAAATCAAGTAAGGTCTCTTGACACTCAAGGCCTGCAACTCAGATACTCTTCTCGCTGAGGTAAGGGCTACTAGAAGTAGAGTTTTCCAAGACAAAAGTTTTATATCAGGAGTTAGAGGGCTCAAAGGGAGGACTAGGTAATGACTGAAGCACCAGAGACAAGTCCCATGGCTCTATAGGTGGCTTGACCAGAGGTTAAATATGTAATACTCCTTTCATGCAGGTTTTACACAGTCGGGTGTGACATAACAGAAGAATCGTCAATTCCATTCTGAAAATTTGCAATAGCTTCTAAATGCACAGTAATTTTCAATGCTGAAGCTCCTGCATGTAATAGGGTAGTCAGGTATTGTAGGATCTTCTGAATAGACATGGAAAAGGGGTCTATGTTATGTTCTTTGGCCCATCTAGAGAACCTAGTCCACTTACTAGAATAAATTTTCCTGGTGGAAGGTTTGTGTGAAGCCAGATGAATCTCATGAACATGGGATGAAATATCAGGTAGCTTGGCAATCATCGGAAGTGGAGAAACTAAGCTGTGAGCTTGAGGCTGTGGAGATTGGGGTGAATCAGTCCCTGAGGATGAGACAGCAGACCTTGGGATTGATCCAGAATCCATGGGCTGTGAATCAGATGAGGCCATAAGAAAGGGAACCAGACTTGACGGGGCCAATAAGGGGCAATGAGGATCACTCTGCTTCTCAACCTTTGGGCTTTCTGGAGTAATTTCGAGATGAGAGGAGATGGGGGAAAGGCATACAGCAGACCCGGGGGCCAATCGTGCATCAGAGCATCCCACGGTGACTCCCCTTGAGGGGGGATCAGGGCAAAATAGCTTTTGCATTTGTTGTTTAGGGTAGAAGCAAACAGGTCATAACAAGGCCTTCCCCAACAGTGGAAGATCAGATCTGCTATTATATGACTAATGGACTACTCATGAGGCATCAAAATGTTCCTGCTCAGACTGTATGCAATAAGATTGGAACTCCCAGAATGTGCATTGCTATGAGAAAGCAATTGGAAGCCATCACCCAATGACAAATTCTCATGGCCATCTGACACAGGGGGTAAGACCTGGTTCCACCTTGTTTGTTGATGTACCAGACGACTGACATGTCTGATTGAATTGCAATGGTCTGGGAAGGAAGGGATGTGTGGAATGCTTGCAATGCTAAGAGAACTGCCCTCAATTCCAGGACATTTATGTGCAAATTCGCCTCCATAGAGGACCAGGTACCTTGGACTGTGTTTTCCTGGAAATGCCCCCCACCCCCACCCCCACCCTAACAGGGAAGTGCCCATGGTCACCGTGGCCCTGAGCTGGGGAAGGCAGAATGGTCGACATCAAAGATTTGATTCTGGCTTCATCCACCAAAACATTTCTTTCTTGCAAAGGTTTGTAAGGCGGATCATGTGGTCGAGTGGGTAGGTTAAGATCGACTATTGTGATGGAAGGAGCCACTGCACTAGTCTCATGTGCAACCTTGCCAGTGGAACTAAGGTAATGGCTGCTGCCATAGATCCCAATAGCTGTAGTACAAGGCGTGTTGGTACAAATGCCTGCGGAAGGAGGACTTGAATCTGGCTTCTTATTTTTGAGAGCCTGTGAGGAGGAAGGGAAGCTTGAGAGGACATTGTGTTGAAGATCGCTCCAATGAATTCCAGTATTCTTGTTGGAGACATTTGTGATTTGTCCATGTTGATTGTGATACCTAGGTGAAGATCAAGGCCTTGAGTGTAAGAGAGACTGAGAATGAGAAGATTCCTGGTCGTGGCGGTAAGGAGACAATCGTCTAAATATGGAACCACCTGGAATCCTTGTAGTCGGAGATGAGCTGCTACGACTGCCATACATTTGGTTGAACACTCTGGGGGCTGTCGAGAGACCAAAGGGCAGTACCCTGAACTGATAGTGATTGGCTCCCAGATGGAAGCGGACAAATCTCTGGGAGCATTTGTCCATCTTTATGTGGTAATACACATCCTGGAGGTCTATAGAGCACATCCAGTTGTCCTTCCCCAGAAAGGGGAAGATGGACTGTACCGTAACCATCTGGAATTTTTGAGGTTTTATGAATTTGTTTACTAAGCTGAGATCCAGGATTGGTCTCCAGCCCCCTGTCTGTTTTGGCACTAAAATGAACCTTGAGTAAAACCCAGATCCTCTCTGGTCTGGTGGGACTGGCTGGATGACTCTTTTTCTTAGCAGCTTTTTGATTTCTAAGGCTGCAGCCTCCCTCTGACTGGGTGGGACATCGGGGAACCTTTTTACGGGGCTGGGAGTAAGATCGAATGGGATATGGTAGCCTCTGGATATTATTCTCTACACCCGCAAATTCATTGTTATGAGTTGCCAGGCCTGTAGGTGCAGGGAAAATCAACCCTGACTGCTTCCAGAGGAAAGCAATCGGGCCGCTATTCAGGAGCGCTGGAAGGGTTGGCCATAGAAGGAATCTCTAGTGCCCTGGTTGCGCGGTCCCCCTCTGCCCCGAAAGGGACATCTTCCAGATGAGTTGCCCCCTCTGCCCCGGTGGGATTGCTCATCATGAGTGTCATGAAAAGATCCTTGAGACTTCTTGAACCACAATTTTCCTCCCCTCTGGTTCCTGGAGTAGGATCTCTGGGAGGTGGAAAAACATATGCCCACAGCAGACAAGGTCTTTCCATCCTTCTCACTATGTGATAGTGTGTCTCTTACTTTGGGACCAAAAAGGGAACATTCAACAACAGGTGCATTGACAAAAGAAGATTTAAAGGGGTCCGTGAAGTCACACAAATGCATCCAAGCATGCCGTCTCATGACGATGCCTGATGCGGCTGCTCGAGCTGCCCCCTCGGTAGTGTGAGAGATCAAGTGCATCAAGGAGTTCGAGATGGATTCCAGGGTAGCTAGCTGAGAGGCAACAGTATCACACACCTCCTCAGGCAGTACCCCCACCAAAGAGGCAGACATTTCTGAGATTAGGTCTCTTGGAGGCAAGTAAAGTGTGCCAGATAATTCAGCGACCAAATGGTAAAGGTCGCTGAAGCATAGGCCCATGTCCCCAATCTGTCCATAGCCCGAGACTCGCTGTTTGGGGGATGAACAGGGGAACTATCTTCTACCAGTTCCGTCTTGGTGGCCGCCACCACGACCATGGAATCAACTACCAGTTGCTTGGACCAATTGGGCTGATCTTCAGGGGTGGATAAAATTTTATCTGGCCTCCAGGGGACAGGTTCTATGTTGTCCAGGACCTTCCAGGCACACTGCACAATAAGTTTAATAAGCTTATCCGCAGGTAGGGTCACCCAGAATGTAGATGGCCAAGCATGGAGGGCCTGCAAGAACACCGATTCCTCCGAAGAAGGGTTGGAGGGCTTCCAGTCTCCCCTCTGCTTGAGGATCTCAAGAATGTCTCCAAATGTTATGTCTTCTGGGGGAGACCATGGGGACCCTTCTCCCTCATCACAATCAGTGTCTTCAGTGATAGATTCCTCAGGGGAATCAAGATGCTTCCTCTTGCAAAGTTTCTTCTGGGGTGGCTCCCCAGTTGGATCGTCTGATGAGGACTCCGGAGAAAGGGTTCCCTTCAAGGGAAGATCTTGCGGCTCCCATGCTCGGGATCCCAGAGTAGGGGGGTGGGACAGCTGCACGCTAGAGGGGGGTTCTGGTGTCGATGCCAATGGTGCCAACTGTGAGCCTATTGAAGCAAGGACCCTCTCCCTCACCTGGAAAGCAGGCTCGCCCGAGGAGGGATGAGAGCCTGGAACTGAGAAGGACAACCTTGGAATTGGGGTCACACCCCACACTGAGGAGCCCACCTCCAGGTGAGGAGTTCCGAGAGGATCAGTAGCTGCCAGGAGAGTTATGGCCATAGACAGCACCACCGAAAAAATAGGAGCAGAACTAGGTGCCACGGTGCCGACAGCTGAATCACTGCTCCGAGAGTGCACCAGTTCCAAAGGAGCCATTGCACCAACAGTAATCAGTGCTGACAGGGAAGCCTCCACTGTCAGAGCCGAAACAGAATGCACTGGGATGGCCATTGGTACCAAAGTCTCCAAGACCTGGGAGGAGGCCAGAGGAGGATATGCAGGTGAATATGCCATGAGAGCTTCTGTTCCAAGAGGGAAGGAAGACCTAGCAGGGGTGGGTAATCCTCTAGCTGCCAAAAGCTGGTCCACAACCCTCACTACATTTTGATCTGAATGACTCCTGGTGGATCTGAATGAAGCTGCCAATAGAGATTCTGGTCTCCCAAGAAATGGACTAAATTATTGTCCCAAAAAGGGGTCACAAGAGGAGAAAATCTGGTTCTGGGAAGGTGCTCGACCTTCAGAACCGACAGTGTCAGTATCAGTGGAGCCATGTAAGACATCGGCACCATGGCCAGGGATGATGCCGATGCAGGTACAGTAGTCAGAGCCTGTGTCAAAACCAAGGTCAGCACTGAGGGGGATGATGTCAAAGCTGGTACAGTGGTTGGAGTCAGAATTAAGGGCGGCACCGAGGGAGAAGACATGGAGCTTGGTGCCGAAGTAGTCGGCACTGAAGGAGCGGGAGAAGCCCAGTATCAAGGAGGACAGAGATGTCAGAACCGAGTGACTCTGTTTCTCTGTATGTTTTTTCACATCCTTATGCTTAAGAGGCGGTGAGACCTCCGTCCCAGAAAGAGACTCCGAGAAGGGTGTTTTCAGCATACCCTTAAGAATAGGTTTGTTCTTACATTCAGCCAGAGTATGGTTGCTAAAGCTACAACAAATGTCACAGGAGATGTTAATGTGTTCAATCCCCAAACAATAAATACATTGGGCTTAACCATCAGAGTTGGGCATTTTATGCCTACACTTATCACACTGCTTGAACACAAGCTTGGCCTTATCCAACATTCTAACATGCTAATACTACCACACAATAAACTAAACTACCAATAAGAAGATAAAGGATAGTGAAAAAGGCTGTGTGTTTTGTTTTTTTTTTTTTTTTTTTTTTTTTTACAGAAGGCTAGGAAGAAAGTACCAACAATGGTACTAAGAAATACCAGAAAGGTAAGAGAAGGGCCTACTAGGTAGGAGCGAGAGAGTAGTATCAACGATGGTATGAATTAACTACTGAGGTAGTGGGTAGGGTTTAGTCAGAAAATAAGAAGAGGTAGAGACAGAAATAACTGTAAACTCGAATGAGTTGGCTAGTAAACACTTAGAGCTAGAAAAAAACACAAAAAGCTACACTTAGCTGGAATGTGGGAAACGAGATCTGAAGAGACTATGAGAGGGGCATTGTGGGTAGGTTTTAGCTGAGACTTTTTGGCTGGCGTGAGCTTGGTAATGGCTGTGTCAGTACTGACGACAGAACAGAAGTCCTAACAGTAAGCAATGAATAAAGATTTACAACATCAGACGAAGTGTTTAGAAAAAAAAAAAGAAATGAAAGTATGAGAAAAAATAGAAGAAATGACATAGCTGTTACAAGAAAACAATGGCAACTAAATAATGAAAGAAAGATCATTATATAAAACATAAAAGATTAAAAATTTTGTTAAAGAGACAGAAATAGAAGAAAAACTAGGTACTCCTTCCTTAGAAAAAAATAATGAGAATTTATGATGGAACAAGTTTTGGCAGCAGATGGCACAGTAGTAAGTAAACAAAAAAAAACAGAGAAAGAAGGAGTGAGCTGTTTTAAGAAAGCTTTATAAAAGAAGTGATTTTTTTATAAATAAATAACATGGATAGTGAATATTACGAATAAAAAAATAATATATTATTAAATAAAAGGACTTCAACAGATGAAGAGCAGGATGTTTTAAGAAAGGTATATGATAAGTCAGCACCTGGTCCTGATGGATTAGATTACTAGTTTGATAGAATAGAACCAAATAAAATGTTTCGTGAAAATGTTAAATGAGTAGGAGATTAAAGGTTTTAAAGATGACAGAACATGTGAATAAGTAATAAAATTAATATAGAAGAAAGGGGATAAAGAAGATCTAAAGAACTGGAGGCCAGTCATATTAACAAAGAGTGATTATAAAGTTTTGTGAACATTTTAAAAGCATCAGTAAAATATGAATAAAGGTAGTTTGGGATTAAAAAGAAGACAATTACAAGAGATAATAGTGATTTTTAGGAGGCAGTTTACAAATTGGTAAAGATGATATGTAAAGGATTGTGGGATAAGATATTAATAAGGCTTTTGGCAGTGTATCATGTGACCAATTACGGTGTATTATAAGGGCTTATCACATTATAGTAAAGACAGAGAGAGACAGGGGAGAGACAGGGATGACCACTTATCAGGTACTACTTTCTATGGCTATAAATGCAGTCTTACAAACCGAAGCAAATGTTTAAAATGAAGATGCAGACTCTCTCTCTCTCTCTCTCTCTCTCTCTTTAAAATGCCAAAATGCTATCATGTGGACTTACAGAACATCGAGATGAAAACCACAAAACTTTAAATTACTGAAAGTTCACATCACCGTAATTTTTTACCATGTAAGTAAACACCTGGCCAGCAGTACATAAAAAAAAAAACTGAAGCAAATAAAAATCACCCAAAGTGGGAGGCTTCACCCTTCACACCCGCTGCCTAAATATATCAACTCTGAGATCGCACTACAGGGGAGAAAAGGACAACGTTTGTCATGTTGGTCAACTGCCTCCTTTCGTGGTAAAAAATTATGGTAATGTGAGCATTCAGTAATTTAAAGTTTCATGGTTTTTGTCTCGATGTTCTGCAAGTCAACTTTATGGCATTTGACATTATGACATTTCAGCAGTTTAAAGTAGACCCATATATATTATATATGCATGTCTATATAAATAAATATATATATATATATATATATATATATATATATATATATATATGGGTCCACTTTGTAATTTCGAAATACTGAAATCTCGAATTTCAGTATTTCAAAACCACAAAGCCAACAACCCAACCACAACTCACAAATTCGAAAACACACAACCGCAAAATTCAAATCCTCGCAATTACATTACACATGCAGTACACACATAAACATACACAAAACTCCCCCCCACAATCAAACAAATTCAAGCCCCCCTGCACCCCCTACTTATATATTCTAACTGTGAGATTGCACAAACAGAAACACAAACGAAACTCACACACACACACACACACACATCTTACAGTCCCTCAAACACACATATAACAGTCACAACACACACTTACACACACTAAACCCCTAACCAACGTACTTACACACACAAACTTACCAAAATTAAACCCAAACATCCAAATACCACAAAACCGGAAGCAGAAATTCAAAATATCTGTGCTTCAATATTTTGAATTTCGCACTTCTGCCGGTTTCGAAAATGTGAGTATGCAGCTTTATAAGTTCGAAATACTGAAATTTGAGACTTCAGTATTTCGAATTTACAAAGTGGACCCATATATTTATATATATATATATATATATATATATATATATATATCTATATATATATATATAAATATATATATATATATATATAAATATTGGGGCGGCCACGGTGGTGCAGTGGTTAGCATTGCTGCCTCACAGCAAGAGGTTCTCCGGTTCGATCCTCGGCTGGGGTGCCTTCTGTCTTGAGTCTGCATGTCCTCCTGTGGTCGCGTGGGTTTCCTCCGGGTGCTCCGGTTTCCTCCCACATCCCAAAGACATGCTGCAGGTGGATTGGACACTCTAAATTGGCCCTAGGTGTGTGTGTGAGTGTGCCTTCTGTGGAAGGTTGGGCGCTGGGCTGGCAACTCGACACCGTAAAACTCCACTGCCATTCAATGTGCGGACAAGGTGATCCGCTGTGGCGACCCCTAACCGGGAAAAAGCCGAAAGAAGAAGAAGAAGAAGATATATATAAATGAATGGAAGGTGTCCATACCTTAGTATTGGTTTAGACAAATGACAAAACGATAATCAAAAGAAAATATAGGTTGGTTGATACAGGCAGTAAAAAATTAGAAAGGTGGTTAGTTTTTATTACTCCTAATGTAAATAAACTTAAGTAGAATTATTGTGGTGAAGTCACAAGAAAAGCAGGAATATATTTTAATAGAAGTGACTTCAGGTTGTTAGGTATTGTTTTTGGAGGGTATACAAAAATAAAAAAATCAATGGTAGAAGTTAGAAGAAGTTCAAGAAACTGGTAAAACATGGAGCGTGCTTAAGCTAAGTTTTAAAGAAAAAGTTTATTTACTAAATATAGTAGTAATGGGAAAATTAAACAGCTTTTACATCAGAATTAAAGAAAAGATTATTGCAGGTATTTTTGATATTTTGGGTGGATCAAGATTAAATCTCATAGATTGAGGGGTAATGAATAATAACATGAAGAAAGGAGATTTAAATTTCCTAAATCTAGCTCTATTTCTGTCGTTCTTGAGTAAATGTTGGAGTTTGGGAAAAATGAGGTTTAAGAAGGAAAAGACAATTTCTAAATTCTTAAATCTGAAGTATAAATATTTATGGGAGACTAAAACATTAATAAAAGAAAAATGAACATAAATGGTGAAGAAGTTAAATAGTGGAAAAAGATTAAGATTTTGAAAATTGATATTAATGACAATAAGGGTGGCACATTGGTGCAGCCGATAGTGTTGTCACCTCACAGCAAGAGGTTCTCTGGTTCAGTTCTTGGCTGGGGCATCTTCTGTATGGAGTCTGTATGTCCTCCCTGTATTTACAAGGTTTTCTCCAAGTGCTCTAGTTTCATCCCATACTCCAAAGACATGCAGTTCATGGATAAGTGTGAGTATGCATGTGAGTGGTATGAAAGAACAACCACAGCAGGGCTGGCCACATGGCACTGTGAACCTTGGCTCTATGTGATTGTCCCTGCTGAAATGATACCCTGACCCCAGCTGGAAAATGAGAAAAAAAGGTTGCAGATGGATGAATGGACTGTAAGAAAAATATGGTATGAAAAAATAATGATGGAGTTTTATTATTTTGACCCATGGATAAAGTGAAGAGCAGAATTAAAAGCATCTAGTAAAAAAAAAAAGAATGGAAAATTTTGAAAAGTGGCATGAAGGACAAGACTTTATAAGGAGGTTAATATTAAAGAAGTAAAGGGATCAGTGTTATACAAGGCACTAAAAAAAAAGATTGTGTAATAAGTGTCAAGTAAATGAAACAATGGAGCATATCTTCTTAGAATGTCCCAAGAGTGATAAGGATATAGGAAACAATTAAAAAATCAAAGAAATAGAAGAACTGGGGGATATGAATATGGAAAATAGTTTTTAGTTTCTGTGGTACACAGGAATGAAATGAACAAGATAAAAAAATATAAAATTTCTATGAGTATAATCTATAATATATGAACCCAGCCACTGGGGATGTACAAGCCAGTGCATTTCTTCATGCCGGTCCCAAGCCCAGATAAATGGGGAGGGTTGCATCAGGAAGGGCATCCGGCGTAAAACATCTGCCAATTGAGATATGCAGAAACCAATATAGATTTACATACTGCATTGTTCGAGGCCCGGGTTAACAATGACTGCCACCAGTACTGTTAGCCGACAGGGTGTTGGTGGAAATTGAGCTACTGTTGGCCGAAGGAGGAGAAGGAGAAGAAGAGGGGGAAGGCATGCCCAAAGGCAGGAAGAGAGGAGAAAGGTTAGGAGTGTGGTAGTGAGGGCAGGAACTTTGAATGTTGGCAGCATGACTGGTATAGGGAGAGAGCTAGCTGATATGATGGACAGAAGGAAGGTTGATATATTGTGTGTACAAGAGACCAGGTGGAAGGAAAGTAAGGCCAGGTGTATTGGAGGTGGGTTCAAATTGTTCTATCATGGTGTGGATGGGAAGAGAAATGGGGTAGGGATTATCCTGAAGGAACGGTATACCAAGAGTGTTTTGGAGGTGAAAAGAGTGTCGGATAGAGTGATGTTTATGAAGCTGGAAATTGATGGTGTAATGATGAATGTTGTTAGTGCATATGCTCCGCAAGTTGAGTGTGCGATGGATGAGAAAGAAAAATTTGGAGCGAGTTGGATGAAGTGGTGATGACTGTACCCAAGGGTGAGAGAGTGGTGATTGGAGCAGATTTCGATGGGCATGTTGGTGAAGGGAACAGAGGGGATGAGGAAGTGATGGGTAGGTATGGTGTTAAGGAAAGGAATGCAGAAGGTCAGATGGTAGTGGATTTTGCAAAAAGGATGGACATGGCTGTGGTGAATACATATTTTAACAAGAGGGAGGAGCATAGGGTGACATACAAGAGTGGAGGGAGATGCACACAGGTGGATTATATCCTATGCAGGAGGGCCAGTTTGAAGGAGATTAGAGACTGTAAAGTGGTGACGGGGGAAGGTGTAGTTAGGCAGCATAGAATGGTGGTCTGTAGAATGACATTGGTGATCAAGAAGAGGAGGAGGAGTGTGAAGGCAGCACCAAGGATCAAATGGTGGAAATTGAAAAAGGGTAATTGTGAGGTGGAGTTCAGGGAAGAGTTAAGACAGGCACTGGGTGGCAGTGAAGTGTTACCGAATAGCTGGGTAACTACAGAACAGCTAGCAAGGGAGACTGCTAGAAACGTGCTTGGTGTGACATCTGGACAGAGGAAGGAGGACAAGGAGACCTGGTGGTGGAATGAGGAAGTACAGGAGCGTATACAGGGAAAGAGGTTGGCGAAGAAGTTAGATTGTCAGAGAGATGAAGAAAGTAGGCAGGAGTATAAGGAGGTGAGGTGCATGGTAAAGACAGAGGTGGCAAAGGATAAGGCATATAGAGAGTTGTATGAAAGGGTGGACACTAAGGAGGGAGAAAAGGACCAGAGGGACCGAGCTAGGAAAGATGTGCAGCAGGTAAGGGTGATAAAGGATAATGAGGGAAACGTACTCACTAGCGAGGAGAATGTGTTGAACAGATGGAAGGAGTACTTTGAGGGGCTGATGAATGAAGAGAATGAGAGACAGAGAAGGCTGGATGATGTGGGGATAGTGAATCAGGAAGTGCAATGGATTAGCAAGGCGGAAGTAAGGATAGCTATGAAGAGGATGAAGAATGGAAGGCTGTTGGTCCAGATGATATACCTGTGGAAGCATGGAGGTGTTTAGGAGAAATGGCAGTGGAATTTTTAACCAGATTGCTTAATGAAATCTTGGAAAGTGAGAAGATGCCTGAGGAGTGGAGAAAAAGTGTTTTGGTACCGATTTTTAAGAATAAGGGTGATGTGCAGAGCTGTAGTAAGAGGGATAAAACTGATCAGACACAGCATGAAATTATGGGAAAGAGTAGTGAAAGCTAGGTTAAGAAGGGAGGTGATGATTAGTTATCAGCAGTATGGTTTCATGTCAGGAAACAGCACTACAGATATGATGTTTGCTCTGAGAGTGTTGATGGAGAAGTACAGAGAAGGTCAGAAGGAGTTGCATTGTGTCTTTGTGGACTTAGAGAAAGCATATGACAGGGTGCCTAGAGAGGAGTTGTGGTACTGTATGAGGAAGTCGGGAGTGGCAGAGAAGTATGCAAGAGGGGTACAGGACATGTGCAAGGGTAGTGTGACAATGGTAGATCTGCCGTGGGAGTGACAGATGCATTTAAGGTGGAGGTGGGATTACATCAAGGATCAGCTCTGAGCCCTTTCTTATTTGCACTGGTGATGGACAGGTTGACAGACGAGATCAGACAGGAGTCCCCGTGGACTATGATGTTTGCAGATGACATTGTGATATGTAGTGAGAGTAGGGAACAGGTTGAGAAGACCCTGGAGAGGTGGAGATATGCTCTAGAGAGGAGGGGAATGAAGGTCAGCTGGACTAAGATGGAATATATGTGTGTGAATGAAAGGGAGGATACAGGAATGTTGAGGATGCAGGGAGTCGAATTGGCGAAGGTGGATGAGTTTAAATACTTGGGATCAACAGTTCAGAGTAATGGTGAGTGTGGAAGAGAGGTGAAGAAGAGAGTACAGGCAGGGTGGAGTGGGTGGAGAAGAGTGTCAGGAGTGGTTTGTGACAGATGAGTACCAGTAAGAGTGAAAGGGAAGGTCTACAAAAGGGTAGTGAGACCAGCTATGTTATATAGGTTGGAGACAGTGGCATTGACAAAAAGGCAGGAGTCAGAGCTGGACATGGCAGAGTTAAAGATGTTAAGATTTGCACTGGGTGTGACGAGGGTGGACAGGATTAGAAATAAGTATATTAGAGGGTCAGCCTAGGTTGGACAGTTTGGAGACAAAGCCAGAGAGGCCAGATTGCATTGGTTTGGACATGTGCTGAGGAGGGATGCTGGGTACATTGGGAAAAGGATGCTAAGGATGAAGCTGCCAGGTAAGAGGAAAAGAGGATGTCCTAAGATAAGGTTTATGGATGTGGTTAGAGAGGACATGCAGGTGGATGGTGTGACAGAGCAAGATGCAGAGAACAGGAAGAAATGGAAACAGGTGATCCGCTGTGATGACCCCTAACGGGAACAGCCAAAAGAAAAAGAAGAAGAAGAAGAAGATAATCTATAATATATGACAAGCCATTAGCAAGGAGTAAAGAATGGTTTAATAAGCTTTAGAATTTGAATGAAATTATAAGGAAAACAAAGTTTTAGTTATGGTAGAAAGAGTGAGGGGATAACATGTTAAAAGTAAAGTGGAAATTAGATTACTTTAATTTTCCTGTCTATTTATTTAATTGTTTATTTACTTATTTATGCTGGTATTTGCATTATGATGTATTACTTATTTGGGGAGTGCTGTGAGAAAGTATTTTGATTGTATGTTTGCAAAGATGGAAATATAGAACCCCTATACATTTCAATAAATGCCATGGGATCTTTTACATCCTCATGCAATACCACCAACTCATGCAGATGGGACTTTGGTTTAACATGTCATCCCAAGGATGGCACACTCAGGACTGCAGTACTCCCCTTATGATACACTGCAGAGTAAGTAACTGGAAAATTAATCTGAGTGCCTAGTGCAGGAAGAGAACCCTCAGCCTTATGATTTTTTTAGCAGCAGTGTTGAGTGTGCCATCTGTTGAGCCACTGACTCTGACAAGTATGGAACCATCATCTTACTTTTTATTGTGAAACTGAGGCTAGGAATTCATTCAGTACCTCTGCTTTTTCCCATTCTTCTGTGAATTTCTTCCCATCTTTGCTCATTCTAGTCAGTTCTGTCCTTCCCTTTTTCCTTTCTTTTTTTCTGCTATGTAACTAAAAAGCTCTTGCTTCCCTTCTTGATCTCTTCCGTTAACTGCCCATAAACTTTCCGACATTCCTTAGTCCTTGCCATCTGATATAATAAATTAGTTTGCTTGCATTTATAGTATCTTTATTCTACCCTCTACAACCTTTGCCAGAGTTATAATCATTGGTATATACTTTATATCAAGGCAAATCAGGAAATGATGGACCACAGAACCTAGAAAGCATGATTTAATGACAGCAGCATTCACAAAACCAAGTATGAATCATGAACATGTAATCACAGAATATAATGAACAACAATCCTAACACAAGCAGACCCAATGAACATAGTCTGCATATTGTAGCTGCAGGGAATGCGCATGTGGACACAGAGTACATAAAACATTGAAAAGGGACAATGGGACATTACCAGTGACTGAAACAATAACAGAAATGACAGGCATTTACTGTGCAGTAAGTCCCAATGAAAACCATTCATGGGGAAGGACCTGAATATACCTGAAGGAATACAGGCAACAGATAAGACAAACAGAACACTGCCTAACCTCCAGCCTAAGGAAAAGTGTCATGCATGGGAAAAACTCACATGTGAAGTATGTTGAAGGATAGCAACCCACATGTCAACATACAGCAACCATACAACAGGCAAACTACAGCTTTAGGAAATACTGTAAACACCAATATAAGGTGAAATGTGTTAATAATATCTACAATTACAAACATAAATAAAAAAAAAACACCAGTTAAAGAAAAAGGATTACCAATAAAAGAAAAACTGTGTACAATTTCAGTTATGCAACCCCTACTTTGAGGATCCCATACCATTGTCAGAGTTTACAACACTGCCACATACCTAAAGCTGTTCTGGCAGCCCCAAGGTTCTAGGACAGGGGAGAGACCAGGCATGGAAGGTGCAGAACATGAGAAGAAGGGGACACCGGTGCAACAACAGAAGCCCTACAAGCCTAACAAAAGTTAACTACAATCTTTATTCTCCCAAAAGTAGATTCTTGCTACTTAATTTAATGAGTCTGGATACATCAGAGTCACAAGAGTTAGACAATACTGTACAAAACATAGCATTATCAATAGCAACATGATGCCAGTATCTACAGAACTAGATAATACAATACAGTCAAAAGGATGAAAGCACTGGAATACTATGTGGAATTTATACTACAAAAGTTATTTTAAAACTAATTCAGCTTCAGCAAGCTGGAATGCAAACAAGTCATGCAGAACAGTGACTTCAAAGGATATATCTGATCAGAGAGAAGGGCGACATTTTCATGCAACAGTCTACCTCTGCACTGCTATGAATAAGGGCAAAGGGTCCCTCACTGAGTGCCCCCAAAGACAACGATTCAGGGGAAGTGGAGGAATATATATACTACAAAGGAGATACTGAAAATTGTCATAAGGGATGCTATGGGCATCAGAAAATGTAGCTAAGCTGTAGTTAGTAAAACACAGATTATTATACACATCATTGGTGGCATGTGCACTGTGAAACAATAGATGCATACAGCAGCATTCCAGGGCAGTCTTGTGTGAAAAGGCTGTAGTCAGATTTTGGAGCCTGGGAGTCAGCAGTAAGGACAATATCATCATCATCATCAATCCCCTTTTTCCCATTTTCTACATGGAGTCAGGGTGCCATGTCAACTATGGCCATCTCTATTAATTTATCTCCACTCTTCTACCTTCTTCACAAGTCATGCTTAACTGACTTAGATCTTCTCTAGTACAATCCATCCATTGCTGGATGCCCTCATTTCTTCTTGCCATCTTCCTGTCTGTCACAAATCTTCTTCAACAGATTGTCTTCTGCTTTTCTGCACATGTGCCCAAACCACTGTAATATCTCCTCTTTGACCATCTATGCAACTGGAGCTATTTTGGCTTCTGCTCTACTGTCCTCATGTTGTCATCTGTCCCACAGTGTGCATCCTACCACCCATCCCAGACACTTCATCTCCATCACCTCTAGCTTCCTCAACTGCTTTGCCTCTACTGCCCAGATTCATATTTCTGTGCCATACAGTAGTACTGGTTACATCTCTATTGTGTACACATTACTTTCCAGCTTATTTGGCATTCTTCTGTCATACACTACCCCAGCAACCCTGTGCCAATTGTCTGCAGCCCCTCTGATTCTAGCTTTGACCTCTTCATTCAGACTTTCCTTCTCCACCACCACCTCTCCCAGATGCTTGAAGTTGTTAACCTGTTCCACTATTTTCCCTTCTATCTAATTTTTCAGCTTCTTCTGATTTCCACCATTTGCTGTAATTACAACTACCTTATTTATACTCACTGAGACCATGATCCTCTAACTAAGCTAAGGAAGAGGCACCAACTGGTATCACACTTCACAGAGACATTACAGGCATTTGGTAGGGTGCAGACTGTTGTGGATAGTACTCCCACACTAGTGACTTTTTTCAATGTACAGATCTACCCAACAGACAGACATTTCCCACAAGTTTTTTTTTTTTGTGAAAAACAGACCACCACCATAGCAAGCCATCAGATGCCATATGTATTCAGTTTGCAAAAATAAATTGAACAATTAATCTGTTTGTTGAAGCACATATGACTGTGTGCCTGAAAAATAACCTTTACAGTGCTAGAAATAGCATTTTTGTTAGCCAAGGTTGCTTCAGTTAGGAATTTTACTTTTTCTGACATGCAATAACCTTGGAGTCAGCAATATGAGGATGGGGTGGGGACTTACTCCCATAAAACAATATTTGTTGTAGTTCATTCTTACTGTTTGTGGACATCCAGTTATTGATACCATGATCTCTGGCACATAGGTATAGACAAATGAGTACATGATATCATACAACCTTTAAAAGTATTTTGACATGAATAATGAATGACTTACCATACTGAAACATGCTGGCCAAGAATAGTTTCTGTTAAGATCCACATAGTTTTCTTAATGATTAAAATTATTCTAAGTTTTAGGATTAGAAGTGTTGCATTCTGATGTAATACTGTAAATTATTACAGCTGTTCATTAACTTTTATTATGTTTTGAAATGTTTAGCTTTGATTTTCATTTCTGTTTATCATTTCAGGGTCCAGGTTCTTGAACTCCTTTAATTAATATATTTTCCTAGAATGATCACAACATTTTTGTTCTGCTTCTTAAATAAATAACCTGGCCTAAATAACATCCTCACCTAAAACTGAAAACTGTTTTTAATCATGACTTCATAAGCACTACAGTATTAATATCTTCCTCACACCGCTAAGTGGTTTGTATTTTTTCCTGAATTTTTATTGTCCAAAAATTGTCATACTGTGTGGCTTTGATTTCTACACAAATATTTTCCAACATTCAGGGATGCCTACCACAGAAAAAGAAGGCCTGCAGTGGCCATCTTGTCTTCAAATAGTCTTGAGCATGATTACAGGAATGTAGTATACTGAGTTAGCCATAGTATTCATGCTCTTGAAATTCCAAAACCATATCCAGTACCACTAGTCTGCCTGCTGTGGTAGTGCTGCAAAAATCTCCACATAAACTTTGGATAAGGGTGGGACGGAATATGATGGGTTCTGTCAGGAAACAGAGGCAGTGCACAAATAATATGGGACAATGTTATTGGATAATGTTCTGCTGTACAATGTGTGCAGGTAATGTTGATGAGTACAGTTAGATCAGCAGCAATATGGACAAAGCCAATTTATGAAAAGATTGATTGTTTGATCTATCTATCTATCTATCTATCTATCTATCTATCTATCTATCTATCTATCTATCCTTTGCTGACCAGGTTAGTCACACTACACTAGCAGCCAATTTTCAGGGGAAACCCAAGGTGGTATTTACAATAATAGGGGAAATTTGACCAGGTCATTGGGGAATTTTCCTTACTCGTCATTTTTGCAAGTGGGAGCCATTTTAGCAGAGCGTTTCTTGTTTCCGTTGGTGTAGAAGTGGGCAAGAAAAACAGGGAGGCAGATAGAGAGAGAGAAAGAGATGATGGAGTTGTGAAAGAAATGGAAGAGAAAGCACATATCAAGACTGGAGAGTGTGTGAAGGATTCTGAGGAAATGTTTCAAAGAAACCTGTTTGACAGACATGGGTTAGTACATGATAAATGTATAATTACAACCATCCAGTCTGGAGGGTTGCGAGATGATTTACCTAAAGAAATCATGGTGCAGAATGAGCCAGAAAATGAAGGAGATGTTTCCTTGGGACACTTATGGACAAAATACAAAAGGAGAATGCAGAGACAATCCTGAAGAACAGTAGTGAGATGGAAAAGAAAACATATGCAGATAAAGTAAAAGAAGTCAAAAGTGGAATAGCAGAAAAGAAGGCAGAAGAAAATGAAAAACAGACGTACATGGTAAGGATTAAAAGTAAAGAAGACAAAAACAAAGGACAGGTATGAAGTGTGGGACAACTCGATAGCTCCTTTGGGTGTACAAGCGCATGAGGTAAGAGCATTCATTCTTACTAACAGAGGCATTTTGTGAGATTATATTTGAGACTGTTTTTCTATTGGAAATTTTCTTGGAAAATATGAAAAAAAAGAAAGACTATAACCAATGGAATCTTTATGTGATAAAAGCATTTAACAGGGAAACAAAGAAATTCATGTGCAATTTTGAACAGAGGTAGAAAGAGAGACTTTGAAAGGACATTTGAAAATTTTATGTAAAGAAGCACTAGACATTGCAAAGCTTTATGACAAAAGAGAATTATGGACTGGTGGGATTATAATATTGTGTTAAAAGTAGAAAGAGAAACAAATAAACATATACCAAGCATGATAAATATGAAGGGGAATAAGAATGTTGTAGAATACTGGGCACCACTCAAAACATGTTTTTTTTTTTTTTTTAAGAAGGACATTTGATAAGCAATGGTGACAAAAGAAAATGTTATATTTGTGCAGAAATGAGACATGATGCAGAAATTGTTATAAATGCAGCAAAATTGAACATTTATGGATGGAATGTAAAAATGAAAATAAGAGTAAGGAAAAAGATAAAGAAGAAAATGAACAAAGAATAGAAATTTTGGAAGTAGTAGAAATAGAAGAAAATTTAAATGAGAAAAAATAATAAAGAGAACATAGAAAAAGGTTCTGAAATAAGCGATGAAGAAGACATAAATTGGGAGGTAGTAAAAGAAAATAAAAATAATTATATTTGTAAAAGGGTAAAACACAGAAAAAGAAAATTTAAAGGGATAAGTGCAAAAGAAAAAAGAAAGGAATGAATGAAAAAGAATATATGCAACTAATGATTTGTGTGGGGGGTTGGTATAATTGTTAAAGTATCTGACTCACAGATACAAGGTACACTTTTTAAGTCTCACCTTTGGAAGGAAATTGGCTAGACTTAGAATAATCTGTTAAAAAATATAGCCTAGTACTTAGCTATGAGCTTATGAAACCATGAATCTAAGGAAAAGGGAAATTAAAATTTTAGAGTGTAAATGTGAATAGTATTAAAAATATAGTAAGAAGAATAGGAATTTTGGAGGGTGCAATACATGTGATGTAGTTTTAATTGTATTAGAAGACACAAGATTTTTAACACATGAAGAAAGATTGCATACAGAGAAACTATGTGGAGGAAAGATAATATGGAATTTGGGAAATTAGGGATGTTCTGGAATAACCATATTCTGTACAAATACAGTACAGCTATTACTTATAACTTTAGGAAAAATTAATAAATTAACCACTGTATATTTAAAATGGAAATAGCAAGAATATTGAATTACATTATATGCTTATACTAATTGTAAAGAAAGGGAAAGCTATTTTATAAGATTTTAGACTATGTAGTGATAAATATGAATGTTATAATAACAGGAGACTTTAATTGTGATTTAAGAGGCAAGTGTAAAAAGAAAGAAAGGATATAAGAAAAATGTTAGCTGTTATAACATGCAGTCAATTAAGGCTTTGGGTCAAAAATTAAATTATATGTATAGAACTGAAATTGATTATTTTATAGTATCAGAAGGTTTAGTTATAGGAGAAGGGAAGATAACTGAAACATGATTTTCTGATCATTTTGCAATATGGCTAGAAATAAAGTAAACAAGGAATATATAAAAATAGGAATAAAACTGATAAATGACAAATCTTGGAATGAAGAAGGAAAGAGATTATATTACTATGAGAGCATTTTATAAAAAAATGGTTTGAGTGGTGGATGGTATTTAAAGAAACATATAAAAAATGTTTTATATAGTGGCAATATGATGTGAAAAAAGTAGACAAAGGAAAGTATAAAATAACATATAATGATGGTTTGGAAGATTTATGACATAATGAAAGAAAGTAATTTGACAAAGAAAAATTAATTTTATGAAAGAAATCAAGAATAAAATACAAAAATTATTATATAAGCAAAGGTATTTTTATAAGGAAAAAGAGAAGAAGTATTGAGTTACTTAAGCAGATTAGTAAATGATGGTAGTGTAATGAGAGAAATAAAAAATGTAAAAGAAGAAATAGAAAGAACTCAGGAAAAGATTATGAATAGTGTAGTACAGTATGCATAAGGAATGTATAAAATAAAAAAAAGAAGGTAGTGAAAAACATGAAAAGTAAAAAAGTTAACAGAAAAAGAGAATAAAGAATTTGAAAATGAGAATTCTTTAAGTGAGCTAGATAAGGTATTGTGAGAAATAAATATAGATTTGGCTGCAGGACAAGATGGAATATGGTATGAAATGTATAAAACTTTAAGGGACTGGCATAAAAATATTTTTTAAGATTTTGAATGAATGGTTAAATGAAGATTATTTATGTATAAAGAATTATGTAGTGGAATACTTAAATTCATATGGAAGAAGAAAGATAGAAGACAAAAAAAATGGAGAACAATAGTATTGAATAATAATGACTGTAAGATCTTTATGAAAATAATACAAAAGAGATTTGAAGCTAAAATAGAAAATATGGAAAATAGTATATACAGTATAAGGGGAAGGGTTGTCAAAAATTATTAATGATAGAGAAATTGTGGATGATATTATGAATAAAAAGAAATGAAAATCATGTGACAAAATAGGAGACCTTAAAAAGGTATTTGACACAACTGGACATGACATCTTATGGGTAATAATGAAAGAATATAATATAACTGAGAAAGTTAGGAAATTATGTATGTCAACGTATAGTAATAATAAAATAAAAATACTTGTAAATGGTTGGTTAAGCCAAGAGGTACATATGAAGAATGGTATAAGATAGGGATGTCCAATGAGTTGTATACTCTTTGCATTAGTTTTGAATGTGATAGTATGTGAAATCAATTACAAAATGAAGAAGGTGGTGAATGCAACACCTGAAGAGTTATGAATTCCAATTCTGTTACCATATGCAGATGACAATAATTGCAAAAAAAAGCAACATTTGGATAAAATAAGTAATAATTTTTATAATTGAGTGACTAGAGATGATAAGGATGACTTTAAACACAAAAAGTAAAGGATTAGGTGATGTAGTAAAGACAAGGTGTATATATTTTACAATTAATGAAATTTCTATGTTAGGTATAAAATTTGGTAATAAAGATGTATGTAGGATTAACCAGCAAAGGAGATGAAAGCGAATAAAACAAAACTCAAACCAAAAGCAAAGTTCGCTTCGAGAACCAAATAAGGGCGCCAAGACCACAGGATGTAAAATTCCAGATAGTTTATTCTATAGCAGCAAAAGGATTAAAATTAACACTAAACACAGAAAATACGTTTAACGCTAAACACAGAAAATACGTTTAATGCTAAACACAGAAAATACGTTTAACGCTAAACACAGAAAATACGTTTTATAGGGCTTTTATGGTTAGAAGAAAGTATGAGAGAAAGTGGTTTACTTTCTTCCAATGATTTCAGAAATTGTCTTTTACTTATGGAAGTTATACTCAAAAACAACTTTATGTACTTCCAAGGGGAGTTTTTCAAGCAGGAAAGAGGTGTTGCCATGGGGGCCAAATGTGCCCCCACATTTGCTAATATTGTTTTATCCTGGTGGGAAAAACTATTTGTTACTAATTGTGAATTTGCCAGTTCTTGGTGTTTTTACAAACTCTTTCTCGATGACATCTGTATTTTTTGGACAGATTCTCAGGAGAGATTCTTTGATTTTCTTGCTTATATAAAAGGAACAACTAATTTCTTGGATTTTTACGTTCAATTTTAATTTTCAAGAATTGATATATCTGGACATTTCCCTGATTAAGTCCAACAATGCCTTCTCCTCAAAAATACATCGGAAAAAAAACTTTTCTAACTCCTACCTTCACTTTAATAGTGGCCATCCCTTCTTCCAGAAGAATTTACTTAAGGGACAATTAGTTAGGATTAGTCGCATGACCTCCTACGATGAAGAATTTACAAAAGAATGTGACTTTGTTATGGACATGTTTATTGAGAGAGGATATCCAGACACTCTAATTCACGAGACTATGCAGGAAGTTGTCGTTGGTAGAAAGGGAAGATTTGCACCCATTTTGGGTCAGGACCACCTTGTTTTATCTGACACATTAGTCAATGATAGCACTTTAAGTAATTGGGAGCAGGCATACATAAAGGATTATACCGGTGACTCAGGTGTAATTAAACAAATTGTCACTAGTGAATGGGATAGATTTAGACAGATTTCTGATTTAGATTTGGTTCACAGTCAACCCGTAAAATTCACTTACAGAAAGGATTTGAATTTTAAGCAACTATTTGAATTCGGAGGTGGCCCAAAAGCAGGAGTTAAATCTGGAAGAGTTGGAACTGTTAAATGTGGATTTTGTTCATAATGCCAACATGTAGCCTACAATTCTAGTATATATATATATATATATATATATATATATATATATATATATATATATATATATATATATACCCAGCAGAAACAAGCAGATTATGAGTACCAACTTTTCTAACTGTAACACTAATGGGGTTGTTTATTTAGTTACTTGCCACCACTGTATCTCATTCTATGTAGAAAAGACTGAGAGGAAATTAAAGTTAAGAATTTATAAACACTATTATGAAATTAGGAAGCAGAATGTCAACAATGCACTATTTTGTCATACTTTAACATGCCAACAAGCATCTTATAGCTTCTTTGTATTAGAAACGGTTCCTAAGGAAGTTAGGGGTGGTATGTGGGAAGCCAAGTTAGAATACAGGGAACTGTATTGGCAGATTATTTTGGATGCCACAAAACACCCTAGTCTAAATTATATGTTATCTATTATCCCTGTGCTCAAATTAAGAGCTGCAAAACTTTAAAATTACACAATTGCAGTAGATGGCAGCATATATAATCTATTTGTATTTTTAATTTGGTTTAAAGTATTTTCAACAAGTTTTAAATATGTATATTCAAAACATTAACTCACACATTTGAATACTTTTTTATTTAAATAAATAAAATAAATAAAACAAGTTTTAAATATGAATATTCAAAACATTAACTCACACATTTGAATACTTTTAAGAAAAGTATTTATATTATTTATTTATTGACTTTTAAAATGTTTTTCATGTATATTTAATATTCATATTTTATACAAATAAGGTTGGTTGCACACAGATATACATGATTCATGTTAGGGTTATTTGAGTAGGTTGAATTGTTTGTGCCCAATGATTACTAATTGCTTTTATTGGATAATTGTTAAATTGTTGAACAATTGCTTTTTTGAACCTTGATAGTATATAACTTAGCTTTTGAAGCATTAATTCTGTTTTGATTTCTGATGAAGAAGCTCGAAAACGTATTTTCTGTGTTTAGCGTTAATTTTAATCCTTTTGCTGCTATAGAATAAACTATCTGGAATTTTACATCCTGTGGTCTCGGCGCCCTTATTTGGTTCTCGAAGCAAACCTTGTTTTTGATGTAAGTAGGATTCATTGGGGAAAACAATAGAAGAAAGACAACAAACCCGTCTTTTCTGGAGGACATATACATTATCATACAGAAAAAGCTTATCTGATATATTCAATACTGGTAGGAAATATAGCATACTTAGCAAGTGTATTTAAGTTGCCAACAGTATTTGACAATGAATTATTGCAGTTTTTTTTTTCATTTATATAGGACTTCTAGATTAAACCCAGTAAAAATAGGAGTTTTCTATGTAAATAAAGAAGGAGGTTTAGGGTTAATTAACCCAGTAGTATATGCTTCAATAAATTTGTACAAATCATTAAAGTAGATAACTGAAAAAGATGAGAGCTTGGCAGTACAATTGTATAAATATAAGCATGACAAATTTTGGGTTGTGGTAAAAAAGAATAAAAGAAAAAGATTGTATAAATGAAGAAATAAAATGTTACCAAGAAAAAATTTTTTGTGGAAAAAATTGACTATATAGAAAAGGATAGAAAAGTATGGTATAAGAATAAACTGATAAAACATTACTGTGTAAAACCATGGGAAATCTAACAGATGAAAAATAAAGCTATAAAAATAAGAAGCAAATGGTGTAATCAGAAAGTAAAGTATCAAGAATTTTTGTGGAGACTGGTAATAGATAAATTGCCAGTAAAAGGAAGTATGCCACATAAGAAAAAAAGTGATAGAATATGCTTACATTGCCAAGAAGAAGAAACTACAGAACATGTGTTTTTCAAATGTAACAGAGTAAAAAGGTTATAGGGGAAAACTATGTAAAGAAGATTTTTTCAAAGATATAAAAGAAGTGGATAAAATAAACATGGATATAATTAAATATGGATTTTATGAGTAGAAGTAAAGAATATGTTAAAAGAATAGATAAGTTATTTTATGTTATATGGGTTATATGGAATGAAAGAATAAATTAAATTATTTTTAAAGGTAAATGGATTTTAGCAACAATATTAAGTAAATTCAAATGGTGGTTATTGAAAATTTAGTTGGGCTAATAGGGATGAAAATGTAGTATGTCTGTGTAAACGGATTTGTATATTTATATATTTCTACATTTGTAAATATTTGTAAACATGTAAATATTTTTTAAATAAGAATTATTTTTATATATAAATAAAGGACCCCTATACTTTTCGGTAGGTAAAATGAAATATTTTACATCCATCTGAACTACCACCAGCTCAAGCTGATGAGGTCTTGGTTTAACATCCCGTCTGAAATATGGCACACTCAGGAGCACAGCACCCCTCTTATACTGCACCATCTACCTGGTGTGGGAAAAGAACCCATAGCCTTCGGCACCAAAGGTGAGTCTGTTACCCACAGCACTACTGACACTGCAAATTCTCACTAAAGTTTTTCGGACAAAGTACAGGCACTCATTGCAAAACTAGTCTACCTCTGTAAAGTCTTATGTTTAATTGTATATGTTTTTCTTAAAATAATCCTGCATATTTTCACTCTTGTATCCATTCCAGGGTAACCCACTGTCTAGACACATAGTTCTCCATCTCCAAGCAAAGTCAGAGACACTGTCAAAGCAAGCCAGCTACTTGTCATTAGATAGTGCTCTTCTGTATTATACTGCTAGTTACCTATGCAAAGGCATTCATATCTTTTTCCACATAAGGCTCTGTTTTCAAGTCTCCCTCATTTGATTTGTACCATGTGCAATGAATAATTTGACTTCCAAGTTAATGGCCCACTTTGTTCGTCTCCTGTCCCATTCCCGTACCTCATGCCCATAGTTATTTACTGAGTTATTTTAAAATGATTTAACTAGGTAGGTACATTGGTATGAAGACCCTTTTTAAGCATGACCGAAGCCAGAAGGCAAATAACAGACAATATTTTACATAAGAACTTGAATACAATTAACTAAACATTAAAAACACAAAATTATAACAGTATCATTTATAACAATTCTACAATAACAACAATATATTTATAGCGGTATGATCAAAATGTTACTAAGCAATAATATTAAATGTAACAGAGGTATGATACACAATGGCTGAGCAATGGCATTTATTAATACAAAATATGTATAATTAAATAGACAATAAACAATAAAACTACATGAAAAATATAACTTGTTTCTAAAATATAATGGAGGGAGAAGATGGATTGGTGTAAAAGATAGACAGATATGAGTTCTAAGGCAAAAGAAAAAGAAGAGGTTTTTCAGATAAATAATAAGAAACCCATGAGCCAATTCCTTGTAGTAATTTTTAAAACATTATTAACAGTACCGCTTCACAAGATACATCCCCCAGCATAACCACATTCATACAACACTGCATATATGTCCCTTTAACTAGCGTTTACTATTAGCCTATCCAGCAAACACTGGCATGTCCATATACTCCTATCCCAGTGGCAAATCTTTTCGTATATTTAAAACTTTCAGCAATAGTACATGCAAGCAAAACATCATACACCATATGGAAACTCTGTGTTTCAGCATCATAATTTCTGCCCCTTGCAAACAACAAATTTCAATAAAAAACATACATCAGTTCAAAGCAAAAAAATATATATCTATACTTGTGTTTATACCTACTTTATTTTACTTTTGCATCATCTTAAAAGTACTCAGTTGTATTTATTACTGCTTGGTGTAACTCATTCTAAGCCTTTTGGTTTAAACACTTGGGCTTCGGACCAGTTGTTTTGCACTGAGAGGGTTTGTGGTCTGCACTGTAGTGGCAGAACAGGTAGCTTACATCCTTCTAGGTTGGGAACTGCTGATTGAGGGCTCAGTGTCTGTTATTCTAAAAGTGTATTAATTCTGGTTTAAGCACTTGGGCTTTCAGGCCAGTTATTTTACATTAAGAGGGTACGTGGTCTGCACTCTTGTGGGAGAAGAGGCTGGACTCTGCCCTTCTGAGCTGGGAATTTCTGGTTAAAGGTTTATAGTTCCTGAATATTTAAACTGTATCTTACTGAAATTGGTGCACCTTGTTTGCTGTAGCATAGACTAGATCCAGGCCTGCTGAATCTACCTTTGTTTATATGCTTGTTGTTTGTTTGCTTGTTATTTCCCTGGAATGCTAATTCCACCTAATATGCGGCTTCTCAGCGCTTCTGTGGATCACTAGTGATATCTGCATTGCTTACTGTACTTATTTCCTTGTTTCACTTGAAAGAAAGTTACTGTTTTCGTTTTTGCATTTAAGTTACCTGTAACACATTGCACTTAAGTTACCTGGCACTTGCTCGCTAAAGCAATTATATAAGTCAGCACTAAAAATTAAAAGCACTACACCCTCACTCCCCACTGGCCCTTGTTTTCAATTATTAAGGAATTCCCAATATTATTCTAGCATGTCCAAAGGTCAGTTGTCAATCTCCTCTCCGGTCCAGCTGGTGAATCTGGGAATCTTGAGGCAATGTTACAACTGTCTCATGTACACAGACAACCCTCTCCTCCTCCCAACAAATTCCAACACATGTGAGAGATGCAACCATATAACCAAACTGGAGGCTAAGCTCTCTCAACTCAGTACTGGCATAACCAGTCAGGAGGAGAAGGAAACCACACTCACTACAATTCCAGTCTCACATAGACCTACCACAACATCAAACCAAACACATAATCACACAAAAACATACTCGGAGGCTCTAAATAAAGATCTGCCTAAGCAGCAGAGACCTCCAAAGCAGACACCCAAGCAACCGCTACCCCAAAACAAAACACGTGCAACACATATCTCACAAAGCCAGTGTGCTGAACAGTCACAGCCCTTAAGACTAAACAACACACCTGATACACTTGTAATAGGTGACTCTATCGTCAGGCACACTGACGTCCCGCTCACCAGGCTGGACAAGGAGAGGGTCACGGTGAGCAGCCTGTCGGGCGCTAGGATCCGCCACATAACACAAGCACTCAGGTCACTCCAAGGCAAGTACAAATATGACTCAGTCATTGTCCATGCTGGTGTGAATGACCTGAGATGTACCTCCCTGGACTACATGAAAAGAGACATAAAGGAGCTCTCTGAGCATGTAGCCCAGGCCGGTATGACCCTGACCTTGAGTAGCATCTTACCCTCACCAAGAATGATGCCACAATATGAAGACAAGATGATCAATTTCAACAATTGGCTTAAGTACTGGTGTCATTCAAAGGGGATCCAATGCCTGTCAGCTTGGGATGATATGCTCGACAAGCCACGATGCTTCGCTAGGGACGGCTTGCACCTGTCACCCTGGGCTTCGGATATTGGCAAAGGCTCTTGCCTTTTTAGGCAAGGCTCAAAAGACAAACCCACCTCCATAGGTATCACAAGGGATAAGAAACTAAGAGTAATGCTACTCAACGCCAGAAGT